>NW_027200828.1:0-16569 GCF_038502225.1 Cherax quadricarinatus
TGCTTTTACCAATGAATATATCATTGCTTAGTTAATCTTAAGGTAATTTTAAGCCTGTCCATAATGCTCTGCATACAAGGGGCTTTGGCATAAGGCACTGTAATGACTTCAATATAAATCTCCTGCAAGACCAGGACCCACACGTTACTGAATTCACAAACACAATGAGTAACTGCATATTGTTACCAACAATAATGCTACTAACAGTAACAAAACCTACAAGAGTTACAGAGACTAGTGTTTCCCTACTTGACCAAATCTGGACCAACACCATATCCCCTTTAAAATCAGGCATAATCATAGATAATACCACAGACCACTACCCTACTTTCCTCATAACAACTCTTGGTAAATTACCCCAAGACACTACTAAGGTCACCTTCAAACTTCACAATGAAGCAGCCATTAATAACTTCACAACAGCAGTAACAAACATTGACTGGCACACTGAGCTAGAAATCTATTCAGATATTGATGAATGTATTAATAATTTTCTAAAAAAGACCCAATACCTCTATAACAAGCACTGCCATAAAAAAAATAAACAGATGACAGCTAAGAGACTGGCTAACACCCAGCATTCTCAAATCCATAAATACAAAACACCGATATGAAAAACAGTACAGAATGGGTCACATAACCAGAGACCAAACAAAACGTTACTCGTCAATCCTAACCAGCCTGATAAGAAGGGCAAAAAAATTGTATTATGAGAACAGATTATCCAACTTATGAGGTGATATAAAAAAGACCTGGAAAACCCTATCAGAAATTCTAGGAACAAAAAAGATATCACGAAGTAGTGAAATTAAATTAGCAAAATCAGATGAACCCCAACTCCCACCAATAGAAACAGCAAACAGACTCATTGATTTCTTCTCCACTATAGGACAAAACCTTGCCAATATAATCCCAAGCTCAGATACCCCACCAAATGACTACCTCACTGGCAACTACCCGAACACACTGTTCCTAGCTCCGACTAACCCATACGAAGTCTCCCTTATTATCAACACACTAAAAAACAAGGCAGGAGATTTAAATACCTTACCACCCTTTATATACAAAAAACTGTCACAAGTGCTATCACCAATCAATGCAACACTCTTTAACAAATCCATTGAATCCTCTACCTTCCCTACAGTTCTCAAAATAGCAAGGGTCACCCCGACCCATAAAGGAGGAGACCAAACAGAGTTGTATAACTGTAGGCCAATATCCAACTTACACCCTCTCTCAAAAATCTTCGAAAAATTAATTCATAAACGAATCTACTCCTACCTCATCTCCCAAAACATACTCAATTCCTGTCAGTTTGGATTCAGGCCTAATAAAAATACTAATGATGCTATTATACACATTCTAGAACATACATACACTGCAATAGAGGAGAAAGAAGTCCCACTGGGGATCTTCATTGGCTTACGTAAAGCTTTTGATACAGTTGACCATGACTTGCTCCACACAAAATTGTCACACTATGGTATAAGAGGGCACTCCCTCAACTACCTAAAGTCATACCTCAGCAACAGAAGCCAATATGTGTACACAAATGGGGCAAACTCTTCTGCACAACCAATTACAGTTGGTGTCCTTGGCCCTCTTCTCTTTCTCCTATACATAAATGATCTACCAAATGCTTCACAATTACTCAAACCTACACTATTTGCAGATGACACTACAAAAGTCTTCTCTCACCTGCGCCCAGTCATGCTAGCCAATACTGTAAATACCGAATTACAGAAAATATCTACCTGGATGAGTTTAGTTAGTTTAATATGTTTATTATGCACCCCATACCCATCCTGTGGGCGGTAGTCAAAAGATTACAGAGGTACATAATTGGTCCAGGGACTGGACTCCAAAGTTTTGATAACTGAGCAAGTTACAAAGGTAATGAACTAGATCTGGTCATAATCATGACCAAGTTACAAAGGTAATGAGCTCCAGGTAGAGCTGGTCACACTCATGAATAATTGCAAAGGTAATGAAGCATAAACACATTAATCATGAGAATTTACAAAGGTAATGAGCTCCAGGTAGAGCTGGTCAAAATCATGACAAGTTTCGAAGGTAATGAATGATAAACACGTTATCACATGATTACAATCATAGACAAATTACAGAGTAATGAGCAGTTAACAAACATAGCAGGGAATTCATCCATTGCCCCAACAACAGATGTTGCTAGGTGCCTGTCTCTCCTTGGTAGACAGCCATTGCAAACAGCAGCAAGTTGCCCCGGGATCTGCTGCTTGCATGAGCACCATCGACCCTCCCCAAGAGGTCCAAGAAGCCAGTGACTCCGTTAGCAGCCCGATGGAGAGCTCCCCTAGGGACATGTCAGCGTCCTGGTGGACGCCAAGTTGACTGAAGATCCCAGGCCCTCGTGTGAACGGATGTTGAAGCTTGAGGAACTGAGTACACACTGCCTGTGGCACACCTGACAGCTGCCTCGCGGTCGAACTCCATGATGCTGTCCCTGTAGTGGAAGTTCCTGTGAGCCCGGCACTCCCTGCAGTGCCATCGCTGACATCGTGGGTTAGGGAAGAAGTACCCTCTACAGATGGGGTGGCGCTGGGAGTTGGGTGGGTGAGGCGGGGGAGACGCGCAGGGGTGAGGCGTTATGAGAGGGTCACTGTTCACTACACACGCCCTCCCCCTCCCCCCCAGCGGAGAGGGGGGAGGCGCTGACTGGTACTGACTCGACAACACCAAATCCTCCGAAACTGCACAACACTTCAACTATTTATGCTGAAACGATGCACTGGGATGTCCGTTCGCTGCTCTGGTATCTTCTCAAAGCATTCACACTGAGTTCTGTTAAGTAGGGACCTGGCAAACTTACACTAAACATTGACAAAACCTACTTCATTCAGTTTGGTAACAGCTACAGATGTCCCTCTTAACATAATGATAAATGGATCACCTATCACAAAGCTAACAGAGGGAAAATTCTTAGGAATCCACCTTGATAATAGACTCAAATTTCATACATATATTCAACAAATTTCTGAGAAAATTTCCAAGACTGTAGGCATACTATCGAAGATACGGTACTATGTTCCACAGTCAGCCCTCCTGGCCCTATATCACTCTTTTATTTACCCCTATCTCACCTATGGAATATGTGCATGGGGCTCAACAACAATTAACCATCTCAGGCCACTAATTACCCAACAAAAGGCTGCAGTCAGAATGATAACAAATTCCCACCACAGGCAGTACACTCCACCAATATTCAAAACTCTAAACCTACTCACCATACAAAACATCCATACTTATTACTGCACCTATTACATACATAGAACACTTAACTCTGATATTACCCCTCCCCTGAAACATCTTGCCAACCTCAACAGAACACATGACCACAACGAAAGGCAGAGATCACTCTTTGATGTTCCTCGTGTCCATCTCATGCTATGCAAAAACTCAATGCACATAAAAGGCCCTAAAATATGGAATTCATTACCTGTAAATATAAAAGAAACACTACCTGTTTATAAATTCAAGTCTCTTCTCAAAGATCACTTACACACCCAAAACCAAATAAATGCTGAATAACAGAACCTTATAATTTGTATATCTTAAACGTTTCTCACAATTATGTCACATAAATGTTAAACCTAAGACCCAATCTAACTTCATTATTTTTTAAATACACTACCTAACAGAATACTAAATTCTACTGAATGTACAGCAATACTTGCAACCATATGACCTGTCTTTGTAATACTCATTTGTGCTTTATTGTTATCTGTTTACAATAATGTTTTATCATTGATTACATCATTGCTTAGTTAATCTTAAGTTAATTTTAAGCCAGCCCGTAATGCTATGCATACAAGTGGCTTTGGCACACTGCTCTTACATGTATTTTTTTGTACCTCTGTATGTATGTTCAAATTATTAAATAAATAAATAAATAGCCTGACATAAGAGAAAATGTGTTACTGGAAGTAACTAGAAAATTATTCTTTCATATGTATGTAAGTTCATTCTGGTTTTCACAAGTACAGTTACATAGATTATCATACATAACAGCATATATGTAGAGAACCTGGGATAACTCAAAAAAGTCAGAGTGACTTATTTCCATTGCCTTCACTCAGAGCATCATTTCTTCTAAAAATGGTGTTACATGAGATTGGGAGTGTTCTCCTTCATTTATTCTACCATGTCAATGTAGAGACAACTTGTGTACAATGTAACTTGTACACAAACCAGATGTGTACACTTGGTTTACTAAACTTACGTTCGCCTGGTTTGTTTACATAACTCTGTGCCTGTCCTCCCTCATGTGCTCATTCTCTCTCTCTCTCTCTCATTTATTCATTTTATCTCATTTACTCACCTCTGACCCTACATTAAGACTACAAATATTTTAAGGTAAGTGATGAGTGAACTGTATATGCATTTTATCACTCTGGAATGCGTAAATATCATAGAATATTATGTGTGAGTGGAATGACCTGGTATGGTAGCCTGGCTGACTACCATACATACCACACTTGATTTCTTACAATAAATACTACTCATCTCACCCTAGATTAAGACTATAAATATATTAAAGTAGGTAATGAGTGCACTATGTGTGTATTGTACTTTTTTATTGTGTTTTGATGCCTAGTTCTATTGCTAACTGCTCTTCAAGGGGGGCTCCTTGGCGTGGTGAAGAGGCTCTTGGTCTGAGGAATTAGCCCTGTCGGTCTTCTTCCTCAGACCGAACCTAATTACCCCCCATTCTCCCCTCCCCTATCCCATCCTCCCCATCCTCCCCTTTTTCCATTCCTCCTCCTCACCCCTCCCTTTTGCCCTTCCTCTTTTTGGCCTTTGGGATTTCTCCCACAGGCGCGCTAGTTCCTAGGTAGGGGAAAGGACACCGGGGTCCATCCCATTCCATTGAGGTTCTTGGCGGTGGCGTAGTTTGCCGTGGAATCTGGATTGCCTGGGGATGTCCCGATCCCTCTCCGGTATCCCGGAGTAGCTTTGGGTGTCTTTCAGGCGACGAGTGTATCTCTGGAAGCCACCTTTCAGATTCCGGGGGTGGTGGCCGAAGGAGGTATGCTTTGTGGCAGATATCCGGCCGCCCTCTCTTTTGTCCACCGAGGTAGCTCGGCAGATGTGAGGTTGCTATCCCAGATTGCTGGTTTACTGGCATGAAGGGTAGGGTATGGCACGGGTTCCATGCTGCATCTGTGCTACTAGTGGTGTTGAGGTCCTCTTGGGTGCGGAGGGAGATTTCCGGCCCTTTCATTCCTCCTGGGAACTATTCCTCCCTGCTCCCCCCTTTTTTTATTCTTTTTTTATTTTTATTTTCTTCTTTCTTTTTTTTTTCTTAAAAACAAAAAGCAAAGGAGTAACCTAACCATGGCAGCCCTAGTCCATGAACCCACTACCCCCGGGCCCTTTCTTGATACCGCACCCCATTCTGACCCTGCCTTGTGTTTAGACCACTCTTCGGACACTCCTGATGCCCCTGTACCTCTTGCTGGTGCTGTTTCCTCACCCGCTTCAGGTACCGGGGCTTCGACTGACTCCTTCGATTTGTCTGAACTCCGCTCTCCTTTGACTATGCTTCTGGCTTCTCCCTCTACGGTACGGCAATTTTCGAATCGCCCACCCATTTCACGCCGGACCAACACCGGTCCTACTCCTAAACGCCAACGTCAATCTCCTGATGATGCTCCTTCGTTACCTTCCCATTCTACTCGGAAAAGACCAACACGTCAAGCACTCCCTCTCCACACTCAGTTTCGGACCACACAATGGACTAAATTCTTTACTTTAAGACCGACTTCTTCTTCTGCCTACCTTTCTGACCATAGTATTGGCAAAGCGCTCCTGCGTCATGTTGGTCATGAGAGGTTCAGTAATGAGAGGTTAGAACTGGTTATGACAGAAGCTTATGTGATGTCATGAGAGGTTCAGTAATGAGAGGTTAGAACTGCTTATGACAGAAGTTTATGTGATGTCATGAGAGGTTCAGTAATGAGAGGTTAGAACTGCTTATGACAGAAGTTTATGTGATGTCATGAGAGGTTCAGTAATGAGAGGTTAGAACTGCTTATGACAGAAGTTTATGTGATGTCATGAGAGGTTCAGTAATGAGAGGTTAGAACTGCTTATGACAGAAGTTTATGTGATGTCATGAGAGGTTCAGTAATGTGAGGTTAGAACTGCTTATGACAGAAGCTTATGTGATGTCATGAGAGGTTCAGTAATGAGAGGTTAGAACTGCTTATGACAGAAGTTTATGTGATGTCATGAGAGGTTCAGTAATGAGAGGTTAGAACTGCTTATGACAGAAGTTTATGTGATGTCATGAGAGGTTCAGTAATGAGAGGTTAGAACTGCTTATGACAGAAGTTTATGTGATGTCATGAGAGGTTCAGTAATGAGAGGTTAGAACTGCTTATGACAGAAGTTTATGTGATGTCATGAGAGGTTCAGTAATGAGAGGTTAGAACTGCTTATGACAGAAGCTTATGTGATGTCATGAGAGGTTCAGTAATGAGAGGTTAGAACTGGTTATGACAGAAACTTATGTGATGTCATGAGAGGTCCAGTAATGAGAGGTTAGAACTGGTTATGACAGAAGCTTATGTGATGTCATGAGAGGTTTATTAATGACAGGTTAGAACTGGTTATGACAGAAACTTATGTGATGTCATGAGAGGTTCAGTAATGAGAGGTTAGAACTGGTTATGACAGAAGCTTATGTGATGTCATGAGAGGTTCAGTAATGACAGGTTAGAACTGGTTATGACAGAAACTTATGTGATGTCATGAGAGGTTCAGTAATGACAGGTTAGAACTGGTTATGACAGAAACTTATGTGATGTCATGAGAGGTTCAGTAATGACAGGTTAGAACTGGTTAAGACAGAACTGATCAAGTGGCTTCAACACAACACAAGAGACTCCTAAAACCCACAAGTATATTAACGTACTTGACTCTGAGTTTTAGCCTGACTTACTATAAGTCCAGCCTGACCCAATATATAACTTATATTGTGTGTGTGGCGCACGAGCGAAAAAAAAGTAAAAAAAAATTATGGAAATTAAGTTAATCATATCGAAAAAAATAGCTTAACTCAATGGCAACACAATGGTACATGAATAAATAATAATAATAATAATAATAATAATAATAATAATAATAATAATAATAATAATAATAATAATAATAATAATAGTTTAATATGTTTATTATGCACCACATACCCATGGTGTGGGTGGTAGTCAAAAGATTACAAAGGTACATAATGGGTCCAGGGACTGGACCACAAAGTTATGTTAGCACACTCCTTCCTGCATGGAAGGAGTGTGCATCATTGCATTACCACCTTTCTCACTCTGCACACTGACAGCTCATACACTACCTTCCTTGACCTTAAATCCGCTTTTGATGTAGCCAACCGACATGTAATTATTAGTGAACTTGCCAGAATGTATGTTGGAGGATGGCTTCTCCACTGGATTAAAGGTTACCTGTCCAACAGAAAGTTGTCTGTCTTGTTCCAGGGACATACAAGTGTAACTAAAGATTTTATTTTTATAATAATAATAATAATAATAATAATAATAATAATAATAATAATAATAATAATAATAATAATAATAGTAATAGTAATGATTGTAATAATAATAATGTTAATAATTATTATAATAATAATAATAATAATAATTATTATTATTATTATTATTATTATTATAATTATTATTATTATTATTATTTTTATTATAAGATAATAATATCTTTATTTACTACCAGTATATCATATACAAGGTATACAGACCATAGCTGACATCAATGACATACTACTATATAGAAAGCCGCTTGTTATGCTGAATATTTCCCGCAAATTAGGTCAGTGTCCCAGGATGCGACCCACACCAGTTTACTAACACCCAGGTACCCATTATACTGACGGGTGACCATAGACAACAGGTGTAAGAAACACGCCCAAGACCGGCCTCTTGTCTAACTAATTTATTAACTAACCCAGGCCCTCGCCGTGTGAAGCCAGAACTTTAACCACCAGGACATGTATATCATGTATGGTGACGGTGATGTGTCTAGCACCACGGATCTCACACTATATATTTTTAAGAATTTTTTCCTTTTTTTTTCTTTTTATTTCTTGTATTTTTCTTTCTAATATAATAATTGGCGATGTGGCATGACATGAGAGTGGGCGGAGCTTATACATAGTGTCTAAGTTCATGACATGAGAGTGGGCGGAGCTTATACATAGTGTCTAAGTTCATGACATGAGAGTGGGCGGAGCTTATACATAGTGTCTAAGTTCATGACATGAGAAACTTATACATAGTGTCTAAGTTCATGAGAGTGGGCAGAGTTTATACATAGTCTCTAAGCTCATGACATGAGAGTGGGCGGAGCTTATACATAGTCTCTAAGTTCATGACATGAGAGTGGGCGGAGCTTATACATAGTCTCTAAGTTCATGACATGAGAGTGGGCGGAGCTTATACATAGTGTCTAAGTTCATGACATGAGAGTGGGCGGAGCTTATACATAGTGTCTAAGGCCATGACAAGAGAGTGGGTGGAGCTTATACATAGTGTCTAAGGCCATGACAAGAGAGTGGGCGGAGCTTATACATAGTGTCTAAGGCCATGACAAGAGAGTGGGTGGAGCTTATACATAGTGTCTAAGCATTGTTCGCATCGCTCTCGGGCCGTGTGGACCTGCTGCGCAGACGCTCCTGATTGAGTTGGCTTTTGCGCAGTTTACCTGACTGAGCTTCCCCTAGCGTTGGTTGGTGGTAACTTTATTTTCTCCAACATGGCGCTGAATAGCAGAAGACGAATCAATACTGTCTGCATTGAGATGATCCGTGGGGCTGTCATGGGATCCAACATGGATTTATTGCTACCAGCGATCATTCGCGATACCTATGGTATAGCAAATGAGGAGATATGTGGTGTCGCACTCAATGGAACGACGAGAATCTTCGTTAAAATGACGTCTGCACGAGTCTACGAGGCGGTGGTCGACAAGTATCAGGAGACCACCATACCGGTTAATACAGCTGTGTCGGTGCGACTCCATGATGTATCTCGACAATACACTTGGGTGAAAATCAGGAATGTGCCTTTTGAGGCGACTGATTTTGATATTAGCAGTGAACTGCGTAATTATGGAACGGTTCACGTAGCCACAGCAGGGAGATGGGCAACTGGACCGTATGCAGGTACGCTGGAAGGTACATATACTGTTAAAATGACTCTACGACATCCTATTCCTTCATATGTTGTGTTGAAGGAATTACGGACTCAAGTCTATGTAACGTATGCGGGGCAACGACGTACGTGTCGGCTATGTGGGTCATATGACCACATAGCGGCGCAGTGTGAGAAACGAAGTGGATACCCGGCACAACAACGGCAACGGCAGCCAGTGGGCGAGGCAGGCGACGAGCAAGAACAGCCTCTTGCTACGCCGCCACAACAACGGTTGTCATGGAGTGAGGAGGTGGACAAAGAAAAGAAGCTCGAATCGCCAGTTGTAACGCTACAAGGAGAATCTCAGTCTTTGGACATACATCAGGTTTTAGAGGAGAGAATACCTAATATGGGTGAAGAAGTGGCGGTGTCTTTGGTAAAGGCGTTGGATGTCTTGTTAGAGGAATCTGTCCTAGATCATGTGGGAGACCCAGGATTAGTTCTGGGGATGGCTGTGAATGATGGTATGGCAGGAGATGACGTTTTGTCGACGAGAGAGTCTAAAGGATTGAAGGTGCATGCAGTAGAGGTGGAGGTGCATCAGGACGGTGCTTCAGATGTCCAAATGCAGGTTGAGGGCGGGACACAAAAGAGGGCTGCAGCATCATCGGATTCTGGTGATGTGCTCACTCCTGCCCAACGCCCTGGGAAAAAGTCTTGGGTGGAGGTACAGCAGAGAGAGAAAGGTGAACCCAAGGATCAAGGGATTGCAAAGGTGATTCCCAACAAAGGGGGGAGGGACAGAGGTGTTGCGAAACAAACAGGGGTAAAATCAATGCCGTGGACAAAAGGAAAACTCATTTGTTGAATTCAAGTGTTTTACTATAAATATTAACGGGTTGAGAGCTGAGAGGAAGCTTAAGTAATTTAATGAGTATTTGGTGCGATTAGGTGTGGATGTGGTATTCTTACAGGAACATAATTTTAGGCCTGGTTATGAGTTGGATATGAGTGGTTATAATGTATACATGGAACATGCGACACGTTTGAAAGGTGGGGCTGCCATTTTGGTAAAGGAAACTAGCCCGTTTATAGTAAGGCGTAGTGAAGGGGGGGAGGGGAGGGTAATTAGAGTGGATGGAACCTGGGGTAGGGTTCCCATTAGTTTAGTATGTGTATATGGCCCGGCTGAGGGTGATGTGAGTATTAAAACTAAATTTGTTCAGGACGTACTGGTCTATTTTTTACGTGGTTTACCGAATGTTGCAATAATAGGCGGAGATTGGAATTGCGTGATACGTCGTAAAGATGTGGAGCCTAGAGGTGCGGGGTGTTGTTTGGGTATATTGGGGGATTTAATGACCGGGGTGGGGTTAAAGGATGTGTGTGGGGAAGAGGGATGGTAGAGCATACCTTCATTAAACGAGGTTATGCGGCGAGGTTGGGCCTAATGTACGTGCCTTTAGCGGTTACTGCACGGAGGGTGAATGTGATAGATGTGTTTTTGCAAAGGGTGAATGTGATAGATGTGGTTTTTTTCGGATCATAGAGGTGTTGTAATAGATGTGGATATTGCGGGTGTGCCTCGGAGGGGTCCATCATTTTGGAAATTAAATGTAAGGTTATTGAAGGAAGAGGATAGTCTTTTGTCTTTTGGACATATGTGGGATCGTTTAGTGGTTGAAGCACCAGGGGATGTTGCCATGGTTAATTGGTGGGAAACGATAGCCAAAAAACGTATTAAGGAATATCATATTAATCGAGGGACGAGATATAATCAGTTACAAAACGGTTTTCAAAAATATTTAGAGGGGCAGTTGTGCGAATGCTATGCACAAATTAATGCTAATTATCCTGTTATTGAAATTGAAAGTTTGAAGGAACATATACGAAATTTACAAAATGAGAGGTTTGATGGGGAAAGGCTTAAGGGCGGGATTGAGGAGGTTTTGTGGGGAGATTGGCCGTCGGCGTGTGTTGCAGAGTCAACACAGACGTCGCAAGGCAATGGAGTTAATGGGGTTGAATGTTCAGGTAGGTATGCAAGGGTATAAATTGGATCAGGTGTTGACGACGACTGAGGGTATGAGTGGGTATATTGATGCTTGGGTTAAGTTGAAAATGCAAAGTGTGGGAATAAACGAAATAGCATTACAGTCCATTGGAAGGTTTGTGCGGTGTGAGTTGACAGAGCATGATCGATTCGTTTTGGAAGGGCCGATAACGGAGTGTGAGACATGGGAAGCTTTATCTGGGGCGCAATTAGGTAAGGCACCAGGAATTGATTGGTTGCCCGGCGACCTTTATCTTCAAAATTGGAGCATTTTAAAAGGGTTTTTGGTAAGATTATCCAATATCCTTAAGCGGGATCGGGTCTTAGGGGCACAGCAAAGCATGGCTGTGGTCGTTCTAGTGCCTAAAGGTGAGCCATTAACAGTCAAAGACTATCGTGCTATTTCGTTATTGTGTGGTGATTATAAGATTTTTGCAAGGATTTTAGCTAACAGAATAAAAAAGGTCCTGGGTAAAGTGATTGATAAGGGACAATATGGGGTGCCGGGAAGATCTATGTATGACGGGCACGGTTTGATTAGAAGTTTTATTGAAGAAAGAGTAAAATTGGGAGGGGGGGGTGTTGGCTATAGATTGGGAGGCGGCATATGATAGTGTAGAACGGGAAGCGTTATGGAAGATTATGAGATGGCAGGGGTTTGGAGAGGAAATTATTTCATGGGCCAAATTACTGTATCAAGATGCATCCTTGAGGGTGCAGGTAAATGGAAGGTTAGAAGAACAAATTCAGATGAGAAGGGGTCTACGTCAAGGTTGTCCCCTTTCACAAATATTTTTTGCGTGTTTACAGGATCCCTTTTATAGAGGAATTAGGGTCTTATTAGCAGCTAATGGGGTAGGTAACGAAAGGGGTGGGGGGCCTGGCATTGTTGGATATGTTGATGACACAACGATTTTAGTAAGTGGTAACAGGGATTTGCCTCTGGTGGAAAAGTTAGTGAATGTTTTTGAAAAGGCTTCTGGTATGTCAATTAATAAGGAGGAGGGGTTAATCTTGGGGATGGGTTAAGTGAGGAATGTGAAGTAGTTGAAAGGTGGAAAAAGGTGGACCAATTACTGATATGTGGGATCGTTTATGTAAGTGATATCAAGTTAGCACAACAAATAAATTCAGTGCGTATTGTAGATGGTGTACTGAAGCGCATCAGTGGTTTACGAGCTGCACACTTAACTTTGCATCAAAGAGTAATTACAACGAATGTCCTATTATATAGTAAACTATGGCATGTTGCAGTAATATATCCGATACTTCGTAGTGAGATACAAAGGTTACAAAAGCGCGTTTTTAGATTCATTTGGGGTACTGGAAGCGAATGGTTAAGTAGAGCGGTTGTCACACTCCCGGTTGGCCGAGGAGGGCTGGGTCTTATAGCTGTTGAAAAGAGGATTATGAGTGTGTATTTGAAACGTAGTTATAAGCGGGAGGGGGGGGGGCGAGGGAAGGCGGACTTCATAAGATACGTCAGGATATGCAACGGTGGTGGGTGGGTAGGGAGTTCATAATAGGTGAGGCAATGTTACGGGTCATCATAAACATGAGCGATCCTTCACATATTAAATTGGGAAACCTTGATGGGGTGGATGGTAAGGCAGTGGTAGCGGTGGTAGAAGGGGTTTATCCGATGTATGATTGGTGTAATATTTGGGGGCGTTTGAACAAATTGCGTTTAAAACCTAAAGTACGAGAAGTTATGTATAGATTTTTACATGGGATCTTACCGTCTGGAATGGTTTTATTCCATAAGAGAATACGGGAGGATGGGATATGCAAGGCTTGTGGCGGATTGGAGACTATTTTCCATATGGTGTATTTTTGCGAATGTATTGAACTAATAAGGGTTTGGTTGGGTAAGGTAATAAGGTTAGTGGGAGGGGGGGTTTGCAGGTGTTGAGGGTTTTAAGCTTAGACATAGGTGGGGTGAATCAAATGGTAGAGAATGCGGTAGGGTATATAATTACGGATTATATTTATATGTCTTGGGCTATGAGAGGAGCGAACGTGTGTGAAAGAATTAATGCGTTAATAGCAACTTTTTATAGGACAAAGTGTAGGAATAAGGAGGTGTATGGGGGGAGATGGGAGAGGGATTTAAGTGAGGGTTATAGGAATTTCACATTACGGGATTTAGGGGAGTTGACAGGCAGGTAAGGGGGATGAAATGGGCTGGTTTCCTAGAATGGGCGGTAGCATGATGAGTTTGTTTTATGGAAAGTTATATGAGGTATGTCCGGGGTGCAGTTTTAACATTATTTGTTCTGAGTGTTTCAAGTACAATACAGTTATATTTGGAATTGTCGACTTATAACTATATATATTTACTGTTACGTATATATCATTAATGGTTTTTTCTTATGAACATTTTCAATGAAATTCAATACATATTTCTATGCGTATTTACGATTTTGATACAATGTGTAAAAAAAAAAAAAAAAAAAAAAAAAAGGGTTTTTATGTTTCAGTTTAATTACAACATATTTTTGTAAACACAATTAAATTGGATGTCAATAGAAGCATAGTGTGTTATGATATATTAGGGTATTGTTTTTCTTTTTAATTTGTCTAGATGGTGGCAATACTATGTATGTAGTTAAGTTTTTTAGGAAACCTTGAAGTTGAAAAGAATGAATGAATTATTCGTGGTTGAGTCGACGTATTTATTATAAATAACGTAGGAAGTGATTGTATTAAATTTGACAATATACTTTATATTATTATTTATATGTATGTACCTGAATGTTAAACTGAAGTCTGAATTTTAGAGATGAAGAGTGGGTTTCCCTTTTTATTGTTCTTTTTTTCTTTATGGTAATACAAGGTTGTATCATGTACACCAACAATATGGTTGGGGGTATGTGGTAAATTTTCGTGTTGATTAGATATTTATAATACAGATGGAATACTAGGCTTAGGTTAGGGTAAAATTATGATAATTGTGAAATGTTCCTTGATACAATCGGCTCTTTATTATGCAAATTGGGTAGAATGGTTCTACGTATGGCATTATTGATAAATGTTGAGCTAATTCTAATTGTAGGTACGATGTGCACTGTACATGTGCACACCTGGGCGAGCAGCTGCGCGGACCGTGCAGTTCTAATGGACCTGTATGGTCGGTGTAGGTGTTCACTTGGATGTGTTCTTGACATCATAGGTTCAATTATTACCCTATATTTCTTTCCGTGTTCAGAGCAGAAGGAATTTCGTCTGTAACTAAATGAAGAATGTATACTTGTATTTTATAATTCTAGTGTACATTAAGAGCAAGGATGATTAATTGGAGGAAGAGTTAATATAGGTTGTATGTTTTTTTACTAATGTTAACTTATCCACATGTATCTAGTATAGGACAGTTTTAAGCTTCGGTATCAGATTTTATAGTTGGTTATAGTTGTCATATTTGTTATATTGTTATGTTATTTGTTATTGTTTCAATATCTAATGTAATGTTTTTCAGTTATTGTTCATATATTGTCTTCTTTATGGTTTTTCCTTTTGTCTATTGTCTGTCTGTATGGTTTTAAATAAAAAAAAAGTGTCTATGGCCATGACATGAGAGTTTACCTGTAGTTTACCTGGAGAGAGTTCCGGGGGTCAACGCCCCCGCGGCCCGGTCTGTGACCAGGCCTCATGGTGGATCAGAGCCTGAACAACCAAGCTGTTACTGCTGGCTGCACGCAAACCACAGTACGAGCCACAGCCCGGCTGGTCAGGAACCGACTTTAGGTGCTTGTCCAGTGCCAGCTTGAAGACTGCCAGGGGTCTGTTGGTAATCCCCCTTATGTATGCTGGGAGGCAGTTGAACAGTCTCGGGCCCCTGACACTTATTGTATGGTCTCTTAACGTGCTAGTGACACCCCTGCTTTTCATTGGGGGGATGGTGCATCGTCTGCCAAGTCTTTTGCTTTCGTAGTGAGTGATTTTCGTGTGCAAGTTCGGTACTAGTCCCTCTAGGATTTTCCAGGTGTATATAATCATGTATCTCTCCCTCCTGCGTTCCAGGGAATACAGGTTTAGGAACCTCAAGCGCTCCCAGTAATTGAGGTGTTTTATCTCCGTTATGCGCACCGTGAAGGTTCTCTGTACATTTTCTAGGTCGGCAATTTCACCTGCCTTGAAAGGTGCTGTTAGTGTGCAGCAATATTCCAGCCTAGATAGAACAAGTGACCTGAAGAGTGTCATCAGGGGCTTGGCATCCCTAGTTTTGAAGGTTCTCATTATCCATCCCTACATTTTTCTAGCAGCTGCGATTGATACAATGTTATGGACCTTGAAGGTGAGATCCTCTGACATAATCACTCCCAGGTCTTTGACGTTAGTTTTTCGCTCTATTTTGTGGCTGGAATTTGTTGTATACTCTGATGAAGTTTTAATTTCCTCATGTTTACCATATCGGAGCAATTGAAATTTCTCATCGTTGAACTTCATATCGTTTTCTGCAGCCCATCCAAATTTGCTCTTAAGTGTCTGCACACTTAATAGTTTTATCATCTTATGAGCAAGAGATTGTAATAACTCACTACAATGGATACATTACAAATCTTTTCATGGAACATTGCTTCCATCAGGAAGCGGTTGCCTGACTTACATCATATTAGTGCAACCAACAATATTGATGTCATCTGTTTGCAGGAATGTAGACTGAAAGATGGATCACCTCCACCAAACTTGCCTGGATATGCAGCTTATAACCTAAGGTCAACCAACTGTTGTGTGCTGTATGTCAGAAAGAACTTGCCACATTCACTCCTTTCCTTGCAGAGTCGAGTTAACATGCAGTATCATGGTGTCAAAGTATATGCAGGCGATTTTTCCATAAACATTTTTAATCTCTATGCCCCAGCGAACCAGCTTCGACCTGATGCTTTACCAGATCGCATCAATAGTGAACCTACCATCATTCTTGGAGATTTTAATGCCAGACATAAGAATATTGGAGGGTCTATAACAAACGCCAATGGAACTAAACTGTGAAATTATTAAATGAGCATGATAATGTTCGAATTTTGGGCACTACTGAGCCTACTCACATATATGGTGGCATACTAGATCTGTGTCTTGGATTTAATACATCATATACGATGCATGACTCCGTCATAGTTGATGATCTTCTATCTGATCACTTCCCAAGACTAACAACTGTCAATCTTGATCACATCTCCAGCAATCAAGGAGCTAAATACAGAAGGAGGAAACTTATTCTCAAACCAGAACACAGAGACAACTTTATTAACCACTTGGATCAATGGTATAAGAATTACGAGCCCATTGGCACACAAAAATTTAATGATGATTTAATTA
>NW_027200829.1:0-16563 GCF_038502225.1 Cherax quadricarinatus
TTTTCTCCTTCCATAACTGATCATTTAACATTACTGCTACCCCTTCCTTTGCTCTAACTCTCTCAGATACTCCAGATTTAATCCCATTTATTTCCCCCCACTGAAACTCCCCTACCCCCTTCAGCTTTGTTTCGCTTAGAGCCAGGACATCCAACTTCTTTTCATTCATAACATCAGCAATCATCTGTTTCTTGTCATCCGCACTACATCCACGCACAATTAAGCAACCCAGTTTTATAAAGTTTTTCTTCTTCTCTTTTTTAGTAATTGTATACAGGAGAAGGGGTTACTAGCCCATTGCTCCCGGCATTTTAGTCGCCTCATACGACACGCATGGCTTACGGAGGAAAGATTCTTTTCCACTTCCCCATGGACAATAGAAGAAATAAAAAAGAACAAGAGCTATTTAGAAAAAGGAGAAAAACCTAGATGTATGTATATATATGTGCATGTGCGTGTCTGTGAAGTGTGACCAAAGTGTAAGTAGGAGTAGCAAGATAGTATCCCACCGAGGCAGGGTGGCCCAAAAGAAAAACGAAAGTTTCTCCTTTTAAATTTAGTAATATATACAGGAGAAGGGGTTACTAGCCCCTTGCTCCCGGCATTTTAGTCGCCTCTTACAACACGCATGGCTTACGGAGGAAGAATTCTGTTCCACTTCCCCATGGAGATAAGAGGAAATAAACAAGAACAAGAACTAGAAAGAAAATAGAAGAAAACCCAGAGGGGTGTGTATATATATGCTTGTACATGTATGTGTAGTGTGACCTAAGTGTAAGTAGAAGTAGCAAGACGTACCTGAAATCTTGCATGTTTATGAGACAGAAAAAAGACACCAGCAATCCTACCATCATGTAAAACAATTACAGGCTTTCGTTTTACACTCACTTGGCAGGACGGTAGTACCTCCCTGGGTGGTTGCTGTCTACCAACCTACTACCACAGGACGGTAGTACCTCCCTGGGTGGTTGTTGTCTACCAACCTACTACCACAGGACGGTAGTACCTCCCTGGGTGGTTGCTGTCTACCAACCTACTACCACAGGACGGTAGTACCTCCCTGGGTGGTTGTTGTCTACCAACCTACTACCACAGGACGGTAGTACCTCCCTGGGTGGTTGTTGTCTACCAACCTACTACCACAGGACGGTAGTACCTCCCTGGGTGGTTGTTGTCTACCAACCTACTACCACAGGACGGTAGTACCTCCCTGGGTGGTTGCTGTCTACCAACCTACTACCACAGGATGGTAGTACCTCCCTGGGTGGTTGCTGTCTACCAACCTACTACCACAGGACGGTAGTACCTCCCTGGGTGGTTGTTGTCTACCAACCTACTACCACAGGACGGTAGTACCTCCCTGGGTGGTTGTTGTCTACCAACCTACTACCACAGGACGGTAGTACCTCCCTGGGTGGTTGTTGTCTACCAACCTACTACCACAGGACGGTAGTACCTCCCTGGGTGGTTGTTGTCTACCAACCTACTACCACAGGACGGTAGTACCTCCCTGGGTGGTTGTTGTCTACCAACCTACTACCACAGGACGGTAGTACCTCCCTGGGTGGTTGTTGTCTACCAACCTACTACCACAGGACGGTAGTACCTCCCTGGGTGGTTGTTGTCTACCAACCTACTACCACAGGACGGTAGTACCTCCCTGGGTGGTTGTTGTCTACCAACCTACTACCACAGGATGGTAGTACCTCCCTGGGTGGTTGTTGTCTACCAACCTACTACCACAGGACGGTAGTACCTCCCTGGGTGGTTGCTGTCTACCAACCTACTACCACAGGACGGTAGTACCTCCCTGGGTGGTTGTTGTCTACCAACCTCCTTGTGTCACTGTATTCCTTGTGTCACTGTATTCCTTGTGTCACTGTATTCCTTGTGTCACTGTATTCCTTGTGTCACTGTATTCCTTGTGTCACTGTATTCCTTGTGTCACTGTATTCCTTGTGTCACTGTATTCCTTGTGTCACTGTATTCCTTGTGTCACTGTATTCCTTGTGTCACTGTATTCCTTGTGTCACTGTAACCCTTGTGTCACTGTATTCCTTGTGTCACTATATTCCTTGTGTCACTGTATTCCTTGTGTCACTGTATCCCTTGTGTCACTGTATTCCTTGTGTCACTGTATTCCTTGTGTCACTGTATTCCTTGTGTCACTGTATTCCTTGTGTCACTGTATTCCTTGTGTCACTGTATTCCTTGTGTCACTGTATTCCTTGTGTCACTGTATTCCTTGTGTCACTGTATCCCTTGTGTCACTGTATTCCTTGTGTCACTGTATTCCTTGTGTCACTGTATTCCTTGTGTCACTGTATTCCTTGTGTCACTGTATCCCTTGTGTCACTGTATTCCTTGTGTCACTGTATTCCTTGTGTCACTGTATTCCTTGTGTCACTGTATTCCTTGTGTCACTGTATTCCTTGTGTCACTGTATTCCTTGTGTCACTGTATTCCTTGTGTCACTGCATTCGTTTTGTCACTGTATTCCTTGTGTCACTGTATTCCTTGTGTCACTGTATTCCTTGTGTCACTGTATTCCTTGTGTCACTGTATTCCTTGTGTCACTGTAACCCTTGTGTCACTGTATTCCTTGTGTCACTATATTCCTTGTGTCACTGTATTCCTTGTGTCACTGTATCCCTTGTGTCACTGTATTCCTTGTGTCACTGTATTCCTTGTGTCACTGTATTCCTTGTGTCACTGTATTCCTTGTGTCACTGTATTCCTTGTGTCACTGTATTCCTTGTGTCACTGTATTCCTTGTGTCACTGTATTCCTTGTGTCACTGTATTCCTTGTGTCACTGTATCCCTTGTGTCACTGTATTCCTTGTGTCACTGTATTCCTTGTGTCACTGTATTCCTTGTGTCACTGTATTCCTTTTGTCACTATATTCCTTGTGTCACTGTATTCCTTGTGTCACTGTATTCCTTTTGTCACTATATTCCTTGTGTCACTGTATTCCTTGTGTCACTGTATTCCTTGTGTCACTGTAACCCTTGTGTCACTGTATTCCTTGTGTCACTGTATTCCTTGTGTCACTGTATTCCTTGTGTCACTGTATTCCTTTTGTCACTGTATTCCTTTTGTCACTGTATTCCTTGTGTCACTGTATTCCTTGTGTCACTGTATTCCTTGTGTCACTGTATTCCTTGTATCACTGTATTCCTTGTGTCACTGTATTCCTTGTGTCACTGTATTCCTTGTGTCACTGTATTCCTTGTGTCACTGTATTTCTTGTGTCACTGTATTCATTGTGTCACTGTATTCCTTGTGCCACTGTATTCCTCGTATCACTGCATTCCTTGTGTCACTGTATTCCTTGTATCACTGTATTCCTTGTATCACTGTATTCCTTGTGTCACTGTATTCCTTGTGTCACTGTATTCCTTGTGTCACTGTATTCCTAGTGTCATTGTATCCCTTGTGTCACTGTATTCCTTGTGTCACTGTATTCCTTGTATCACTGTATTCCTTGTGTCACTGTATTCCTTGTGCCACTGCATTCCTTGTATCACTGCATTCCTTGTGTCACTGTATTCCTTGTGTCACTGTATTCCTTGTGTCACTGTATTTCTTGTGTCACTGTATTCCTTGTATCACTGTATTCCTTGTGTCCCTGTATTCCTTGTGTCACTGTATTCCTTGTGTCACTGTATTCCTTGTGTCTCTGTATTCCTGGTATCACTGTATTCTTTGTGTCACTGTATTTCTTATATCACTGTATTCCTTGTGTCACTGTATTCCTTGTGTCACTGTATTCCTTGTGTCACTGTATTCCTTGTGTCACTGTATTCCGTGTGTCACTGTATTCCTTGTGTCACTGTATTCCTGGTATCACTGTAGTGCTTGTGTAAGAGAGAGTGCCTGGTCTTCACTGCTACACGGTGCTAAGAGAGTGCCTGGTCTTCCCTGCTACACGGTGCTAAGAGAGAGTGCCTGGTCTTCCCTGTTACACGGTGCTAAGAGAGAGTGCCTGGTCTTCCCTGCTACACGGTGCTAAGAGAGAGTGCCTGGTCTTCCCTGCTACACGGTGCTAAGAGAGAGTGCCTGGTCTTCCCTGCTACACGGTGCTAAGAGAGAGTGCCTGGTCTTCCCTGCTACACGGTGCTAAGAGAGAGTGCCTGGTCTTCCCTGCTACACGGTGCTAAGAGAGAGTGCCTGGTCTTCCCTGCTACACGGTGCTAAGAGAGAGTGCCTGGTCTTCCCTGCTACACGGTGCTAAGAGAGAGTGCCTGGTCTTCCCTGTTACACGGTGCTAAGAGAGAGTGCCTGGTCTTCCCTGCTACACGGTGCTAAGAGAGAGTGCCTGGTCTTCCCTGCTACACGGTGCTAAGAGAGAGTGCCTGGTCTTCCCTGCTACACGGTGCTAAGAGAGAGTGCCTGGTCTTCCCTGCTACACGGTGCTAAGAGAGAGTGCCTGGTCTTCCCTGCTACACGGTGCTAAGAGAGAGTGCCTGGTCTTCCCTGCTACACGGTGCTAAGAGAGAGTGACTGGTCTTCCCTGCTACACGGTGCTAAGAGAGAGTGCCTGGTCTTCCCTGCTACACGGTGCTAAGAGAGAGTGACTGGTCTTCCCTGCTATCGGTGCTAAGAGAGAGTGCCTGGTCTTCCCTGCTACACGGTGCTAAGAGAGAGTGCCTGGTCTTCCCTGCTACACGGTGCTAAGAGAGAGTGACTGGTCTTCCCTGCTACACGGTGCTAAGAGAGAGTGCCTGGTCTTCCCTGCTACACGGTGCTAAGAGAGAGTGCCTGGTCTTCCCTGCTACACGGTGCTAAGAGAGAGTGCCTGGTCTTCCCTGCTACACGGTGCTAAGAGAGAGTGCCTGGTCTTCCCTGCTACACGGTGCTAAGAGAGAGTGCCTGGTCTTCCCTGCTACACGGTGCTAAGAGAGAGTGCCTGGTCTTCCCTGTTACACGGTGCTAAGAGAGAGTGCCTGGTCTTCCCTGCTACACGGTGCTAAGAGAGAGTGCCTGGTCTTCCCTGCTACACGGTGCTAAGAGAGAGTGCCTGGTCTTCCCTGCTACACGGTGCTAAGAGAGAGTGCCTGGTCTTCCCTGCTACACGGTGCTAAGAGAGAGTGCCTTGTCTTCCCTGCTACACGGTGCTAAGAGAGAGTGCCTGGTCTTCCCTGCTACACGGTGCTAAGAGAGAGTGCCTGGTCTTCCCTGCTACACGGTGCTAAGAGAGAGTGACTGGTCTTCCCTGCTATCGGTGCTAAGAGAGAGTGCCTGGTCTTCCCTGCTACACGGTGCTAAGAGAGAGTGCCTGGTCTTCCCTGCTACACGGTGCTAAGAGAGAGTGCCTGGTCTTCCCTGCTACACGGTGCTAAGAGAGAGTGCCTGGTCTTCCCTGCTATACGGTGCTAAGAGAGAGTGCCTGGTCTTCCCTGTTACACGGTGCTAAGAGAGAGTGCCTGGTCTTCCCTGCTATACGGTGCTAAGAGAGAGTGCCTGGTCTTCCCTGCTACACGGTGCTAAGAGAGAGTGCCTGGTCTTCCCTGCTATACGGTGCTAAGAGAGAGTGCCTGGTCTTCCCTGCTATACGGTGCTAAGAGAGAGTGCCTGGTCTTCCCTGCTACACGGTGCTAAGAGAGAGTGCCTGGTCTTCCCTGCTATACGGTGCTAAGAGAGAGTGCCTGGTCTTCCCTGCTATACGGTGCTAAGAGAGAGTGCCTGGTCTTCCCTGCTACACGGTGCTAAGAGAGAGTGCCTGGTCTTCCCTGCTATACGGTGCTAAGAGAGAGTGCCTGGTCTTCCCTGCTACACGGTGCTAAGAGAGAGTGCCTGGTCTTCCCTGCTACACGGTGCTAAGAGAGAGTGCCTGGTCTTCCCTGCTATACGGTGCTAAGAGAGAGTGCCTGGTCTTCCCTGCTATACGGTGCTAAGAGAGAGTGCCTGGTCTTCCCTGCTACACGGTGCTAAGAGAGAGTGCCTGGTCTTCCCTGCTATACGGTGCTAAGAGAGAGTGCCTGGTCTTCCCTGCTATACGGTGCTAAGAGAGAGTGCCTGGTCTTCCCTGCTATACGGTGCTAAGAGAGAGTGCCTGGTCTTCCCTGCTACACGGTGCTAAGAGAGAGTGCCTGGTCTTCCCTGCTATACGGTGCTAAGAGAGAGTGCCTGGTCTTCCCTGCTACACGGTGCTAAGAGAGAGTGCCTGGTCTTCCCTGCTATACGGTGCTAAGAGAGAGTGCCTGGTCTTCCCTGCTATACGGTGCTAAGAGAGAGTGCCTGGTCTTCCCTGCTACACGGTGCTAAGAGAGAGTGCCTGGTCTTCCCTGCTACACGGTGCTAAGAGAGAGTGCCTGGTCTTCCCTGCTACACGGTGCTAAGAGAGAGTGCCTGGTCTTCCCTGCTACACGGTGCTAAGAGAGAGTGCCTGGTCTTCCCTGCTACACGGTGCTAAGAGAGAGTGCCTGGTCTTCCCTGCTACACGGTGCTAAGAGAGAGTGACTGGTCTTCCCTGCTATCGGTGCTAAGAGAGAGTGCCTGGTCTTCCCTGCTACACGGTGCTAAGAGAGAGTGCCTGGTCTTCCCTGCTACACGGTGCTAAGAGAGAGTGCCTGGTCTTCCCTGCTACACGGTGCTAAGAGAGAGTGCCTGGTCTTCCCTGCTACACGGTGCTAAGAGAGAGTGCCTGGTCTTCCCTGCTACACGGTGCTAAGAGAGAGTGACTGGTCTTCCCTGCTACACGGTGCTAAGAGAGAGTGACTGGTCTTCCCTGCTACACGGTGCTAAGAGAGAGTGCCTGGTCTTCCCTGCTACACGGTGCTAAGAGAGAGTGCCTGGTCTTCCCTGCTACACGGTGCTAAGAGAGAGTGACTGGTCTTCCCTGCTATCGGTGCTAAGAGAGAGTGCCTGGTCTTCCCTGCTACACGGTGCTAAGAGAGAGTGCCTGGTCTTCCCTGCTACACGGTGCTAAGAGAGAGTGCCTGGTCTTCCCTGCTACACGGTGCTAAGAGAGAGTGCCTGGTCTTCCCTGCTACACGGTGCTAAGAGAGAGTGCCTGGTCTTCCCTGCTACACGGTGCTAAGAGAGAGTGACTGGTCTTCCCTGCTATCGGTGCTAAGAGAGAGTGCCTGGTCTTCCCTGCTACACGGTGCTAAGAGAGAGTGCCTGGTCTTCCCTGCTACACGGTGCTAAGAGAGAGTGACTGGTCTTCCCTGCTTCACGGTGCTAAGAGAGAGTGCCTGGTCTTCCCTGCTACACGGTGCTAAGAGAGAGTGCCTGGTCTTCCCTGCTACACGGTGCTGCCTCTGGATGTGACTCAAGATGGCCACTGTGTCGGTTCAACAGTAAACACTCGCAACTGTTGTATACGTGTCTTGATTATTTTTACGGTGTTTCATACCTGTTTCAAACAGGGAAGGTTTACGAGATGGCTTCTGTTGTTAACAGGGAAGGTGTAATAGGTGGCTTCTGTTTTTAACAGGGAAAGTGTAACAGATGGCTTCTGTTTTAACAGGGAAGGTTTTACAGATGGGTTTTGCTGTAAACAGGGTGGGCTTAACAGATGGCTACTGTTGTTAACTGGTTAGGTTTAACAGATGGCTTCTCTTTTTAACAGGGTAGGCTTAGCAGTTGTCTTCTGTTGTTAACAGTTTAGGTCTAATAGATGGCCTCTATTGTTAACAGGGTAGGTTTAACAGATGACTTCCGTTGTTAAAAGGTGGCTTCTGTTGTTAACAAGGTAGGCTTAATAGATAGCTTCTGTTGTTAACAGGGTAGGCGTAACAGATGGCTTCTGTTTTGACCGTTCCACTGGTGTTCCACCAGTGGGTTGGCATGGCGCTGACGTCCTACCCTTTCTTAATGGCTTTGTCAAGCCAATGACAGAGCTCCAGGAACTTCACCAAGATTGACACATCTCATGGTGAGGCCTTTGACTGGTTCTTGCAGCCATGGTGAGGCCCTTGACTGGTTCTTGCAGCCATGGTGAGGCCCTTGACTGGTTCTTGCAGCCATGGTGAGGCCCTTGACTGGTTCTTGCAGCCATGGTGAGGCCCTTGACTGATTCTTGCAGCCATGGTGACGCCCTTGACTGGTTCTTGCAGCCATGGTGAGGCCCTTGACTGGTTCTTGCAGCCATGGTGAGGCCCTTGACTGGTTCTTGCAACCATGGTGAGGCCCTTGACTGGTTCTTGCAGCCATGGTGAGGCCCTTGACTGGTTCTTGCAGCCATGGTGAGGCCCTTGACTGGTTCTTGCAGCCATGGTGAGGCCCTTGACTGGTTCTTGCAGCCATGGTGAGGCCCTCGACTGGTTCTTGCAGCCATGGTGAGGCCCTTGACTGGTTCGTGCAGCCATGGTGAGGCCTTTGACTGGTTCTTGCAGCCATGGTGAGGCCTTTGACTGGTTCTTGCAGCCATGGTGAGGCCTTTGACTGGTTCTTGCAGCCATGGTGAGGCCTTTGACTGGTTCTTGCAGTCATGGTGAGGCCTTTGACTGGTTCTTGCAGCCATGTTGAGGCCTTTGACTGGTTCTTGCAGCCATGTTGAGGCCTTTGACTGGTTCTTGCAGTCATGGTGAGGCCTTTGACTGGTTCTTGCAGCTATGGTGAGGCCTTTGATTGGTTCTTGCAGCCATGGTGAGGCCTTTGACCGGTTCTTGCAGCCGTGGTGAGGCCTTTGACTGGTTCTAGCAGCCATGGTGAGGCCTTTGACTGGTTCTTGCAGCCATGGTGAGGCCTTTGACTGGTTCTTGCAGCCATGGTGAGGCCTTTGACTGGTTCTTGCAGCCATGGTGAGGCCTTTGACTGGTTCTTGCAGCCATGGTGAGGCCTTTGACTGGTTCTTGCAGTCATGGTGAGGCCTTTGACTGGTTCTTGCAGCCATGTTGAGGCCTTTGACTGGTTCTTGCAGCAATGGTGAGGCCTTTGACTGGTTCTTGCAGCCATGATCAGGCCTTTGACTGGTTCTTGCAGCCATGGTGAGGCCTTTGACTGGTTCTTGCAGCCATGGTGAAGCCTTTGACTGGTTCTTGCAGCCATGTTGAGGCCTTTGACTGGTTCTTGCAGCCATGTTGAGGCCTTTGACTGGTTCTTGCAGCCATGTTGAGGCCTTTGACTGGTTCTTGCAGCCATGTTGAGGCCTTTGACTGGTTCTTGCAGCCATGGTGAGGCCTTTGACTGGTTCTTGCAGCCATGCTGAGGCCTTTGACTGGTTCTTGCAGCCATGGTGAGGCCTTTGGTTCTTGCAGCCATGGTGAGGCCTTTGACTGGTTCTTGCAGCCATGCTGAGGCCTTTGACTGGTTCTTGCAACCATGGTGAGGCCTTTGGTTCTTGCAGCCATGGTGAGGCCTTTGACTGGTTCTTGCAGCCATGATCAGGCCTTTGACTGGTTCTTGCAGCCATGCTGAGGCCTTTGACTGGTTCTTGCAGCCATGTTGAGGCATTTGACTGGTACTTGCAGCCATGGTGAAGCCTTTGACTGGTTCTTGCAGCCATGATCAGGCCGTTGACTGGTTCTTGCAGCCATGGTGAAGCCTTTGACTGGTTCTTGCAGCCATGATCAGGCCTTTGACTGGTTCTTGCAGCCATGGTGAGGCCTTTGACTGGTTCTTGCAGCCATGGTGAAGCCTTTGACTGGTTCTTGCAGCCATGATCAGGCCTTTGACTGGTTCTTGCAGCCATGATCAGGCCTTTGACTGGTTCTTGCAGCCATGATCAGGCCTTTGACTGGTTCTTGCAGCCATGGTGAGGCCTTTGACTGGTTCTTGCAGCCATGGTGAAGCCTTTGACTGGTTCTTGCAGCCATGATCAGGCCTTTGACTGGTTCTTGCAGCCATGATCATGCCTTTGACTGGTTCTTGCAGCCATGATCAGGCCTTTGACTGGTTCTTGCAGCCATGATCAGGCCTTTGACTGGTTCTTGCAGCCATGGTGAGGCCTTTGACTGGTTCTTGCAGCCATGATCAGGCCTTTGACTGGTTCTTGCAGCCATGGTGAGGCCTTTGACTGGTTCTTGCAGCCATGTTGAGGCATTTGACTGGTACTTGCAGCCATGGTGAAGCCTTTGACTGGTTCTTGCAGCCATGATCAGGCCGTTGACTGGTTCTTGCAGCCATGGTGAAGCCTTTGACTGGTTCTTGCAGCCATGATCAGGCCTTTGACTGGTTCTTGCAGCCATGGTGAGGCCTTTGACTGGTTCTTGCAGCCATGGTGAAGCCTTTGACTGGTTCTTGCAGCCATGATCAGGCCTTTGACTGGTTCTTGCAGCCATGATCAGGCCTTTGACTGGTTCTTGCAGCCATGATCAGGCCTTTGACTGGTTCTTGCACTCATGGTGAGGCCTTTGACTGGTTCTTGCAGCCATGGTGAGGCCTTTGACTGGTTCTTGCAGCCATGGTGAAGCCTTTGACTGGTTCTTGCAGCCATGATCAGGCCTTTGACTGGTTCTTGCAGCCATGGTGAGGCCTTTGACTGGTTCTTGCAGCCATGGTGAGGCCTTTGACTGGTTCTTGCAGCCATGGTGAGGCCTTTGACTGGTTCTTGCAGCCATGGTGAGGCCTTTGACTGGTTCTTGCAGCCATGGTGAGGCCTTTGACTGGTTCTTGCAGCCATGGTGAGGCCTTTGACTGGTTCTTGCAGCCATGGTGAGGCCTTTGACTGGTTCTTGCACTCATGGTGAGTGCTTTCGTTGGTAAATGTATGAGTGGAGATAAATGTATGAGTGGAGATAAATGTATGAGTGGAGATAAATGTATGAGTGGAGATAAATGTATGAGTGGAGATAAATGTATGAGTGGAGATAAATGTATGAGTGGAGATAAATGTATGAGTGGAGATAAATGTATGAGTGGAGATAAATGTATGAGTGGAGGCAAATGTATGAGTGGAGATAAATATATGAGTGGAGGTATATATATAAGTTTAGGTAAATATATAAGTGGAGGTCTAAAATAGAGAGACTGTAATGTGACCTTTCATTGACAAGGTCTCGCCCTCATACTTGACTTAAGTCACTCACAGATCTACCTGGGTGAATACTAGTGTAGTGAGGAGAGTCAGGTGCAGAATGTTGGGCAGCTGGATCTGACTGGAATCTGTAAGGTTGGATCTGACAGGAATCAGGAAAGTTCGATCTGAAAGGGATCTGGAAGGTTCGATCTGACAGGGATCTGTAAGGTTGGATCTGACAGGGATCAGGAAGGTTGGATCTGAAAGGGATCTGGAAGGTTGGGTCTGACAGGGATCTGTAAGGTTGGATCTGACAGGGATCAGGAAGGTTGGATCTGAAAGGGATCTGGAAGGTTCGATCTGACAGGGATCTGTAAGGTTGGATCTGACAGGGATCAGGAAGGTTGGATCTGAAAGGGATCTGGAAGGTTGGGTCTGACAGGGATCTGTAAGGTTGGATCTGACAGGGATCAGGAAGGTTGGATCTGAAAGGGATCTGGAAGGTTCGATCTGACAGGGATCTGTAAGGTTGGATCTGACAGGGATCAGGAAAGTTGGATCTGAAAGGGATCTGGAAGGTTCGATCTGACAGGGATCTGTAAGGTTGGATCTGACAGGGATCAGGAAGGTTGGATCTGAAAGGGATCTGGAAGGTTGGGTCTGACAGGGATCTGTAAGGTTGGATCTGACAGGGATCAGGAAGGTTGGATCTGAAAGGGATCTGGAAGGTTCGATCTGACAGGGATCTGTAAGGTTGGATCTGACAGGGATCAGGAAAGTTGGATCTGAAAGGGATCTGGAAGGTTCGATCTGACAGGGATCTGTAAGGTTGGATCTGACGGGGATCAGGAAAGTTGGATCTGAAAGGGATCTGGAAGGTTCGATCTGACAGGGATCTGTAAGGTTGGATCTGACAGGGATCAGGAAGGTTGGATCTGAAAGGGATCTGGAAGGTTCGATCTGACAGGAATCTGTAAGGTTGGATCTGACAGGGATCAGGAAGGTTGGATCTGACAGGGATCTGTAAGGTTGGAGCTGACAGGGATCTGGAGGGTTGGATCTGAGAGGGATGTGTAAGGCTGGATCTGACAGGGATCAGGAAGGTTGGATCTGACAGGGATCTGTAAGGTTGGATCTGACAGGGATCAGGATGGTTGGATCTGACAGGGATCTGTAAGGCTGGAGCTGACATGGATCTGGAGGGTTGGATCTGAGAGGGATCTGGGATCTGTAAGGCTGGAGCTGACAGGGATCTGGAGGGTTGGATCTGAGAGGGATCTGTAAGGCTGGATCTGACAGTGATCTGGAAGGTTGGATCTGACAGGAATCTGTAAGGTTGGATCTGACAGGGATCTGTAAGGTTGGAGCTGACAGGGATCTGTAAGGTTGGAACTGACAGGGATCTGGAAGGTTGGATCTGACAGGGGTCTGTAAGGTTGAATCTGACAGGGATCTGTAAGATTGAATCTGACAGGAATCTGTAAGGTTGGATCTGACAGGGATCTGTAAGGTTGAATTTGACAGGGATCTGGAAGGTTGGATCTGACAGGGATCTGTAAGGTTGGATCTGACAGGGAGCTGTAAGGTTGTATCTGACAGAGATCTGTAAGATTGAATCTGACAGGGATCTGGAAGGTTGGATCTGACAGGGATCTGTAAGGTTGGACCTGACAGGGATCTGTAAGGTTGGATCTGAGAGGGATCTGTGAGGTTGGATCTGAGAGGGATCTGTAAAGTTGGATCTGAGAGGGATCTGTAAGGTTGGATCTGAGAGGGATCTGTAAGGTTGGAACTGAGAGGGATCTGTAAGGTTGGATCTGAAAGGGACCTGGAATGTTGGATCTGACAGAGATCTGTAAGGTTGTATCTGACAGGGATCTGGAAGGTTGGATCTGAGAGGGATCTGTAAGGTTGGATCTGAGAGGGATCTGGAGGGTTGGATCTGAAAGGGATCTGTAAGGTTGGATCTGACAGGGATCTGTAAGGTTGGATCTGACAGGGATCTGTTAGGTTGGATCTGACAGGGGTCTGTAAGATTGGATCTGACAGGGATCTGTAAGGTTGGATCTGAGAGGGATCTGTAAAGTTTTATCTGACAGGGATCTGGAAGGTTGGATCTGACAGGGATCTGTATGGTTGGATCTGACAGGGATGTGTAAGGTTGGATCTGAGAGGGATCTGGAGGGTTGGATTTGAGAGGGATCTGTAAGATTGGATCTGACAGGGATCTGAAAGATTGGATCTGACGGGGATCTGTAAGGTTGGATCTGACAGGGATCTGTAAGGTTGGATCTCAGATGGATCTCTAAGGTTGGATCTGAGAGGGATCTGTATTGGATCTGAGAGGGATCTATATTGGATCTGAGAGGGATCTGTAAGGTTGGATCTGAGATTGATCTGGAAGGCTGGATCTGACAGGGATCTGTAAGGTTGGATCTGACAGGGATGTTTAAGGTTGGATATGAGAGGGATCTGGAAGGATGGATCTGAGAGGTATCTGTAAGGTTGTATCTGACAGGGATCTGTATGGTTGGATCTGACGGGGTTCTGTAAGGTTGGGTCTGTCAGGGATCTGGAGGGTTGGATCTAACAGGGATCTGTAAGGTTGGATCTGACAGGGATCTGTAAGGTTGGATGTGACAGAGATCTGTAAGGTTGGATCTGACATGGATCTGTAAGATTGGATCTGAGAGGGGTCTGTAAGGGTGGATCTGACAGGGATCTGTAAGGTTGGATCTGAGAGGGATCTGAAGGGTTGGATTTGAGAGGGATCTGTAAGATTGGATCTGACAGGGATCTGAAAGATTGGATCTGACGGGGATCTGTAAGGTTGGATCTGACAGGGATCTGTAAGGTTGGATCACAGATGGATCTCTAAAGTTGGATCTGACAGGGATCTGTGAGGTTGGATCTGAGAGGGATCTGTATTGGATCTGAGAGGGATCTGTATTGGATCTGAGAGGGGTCTGTAAGGTTGGATCTGAGATTGATCTGGAAGGCTGGATCTGACAGGGATCTGTAAGGTTGGATCTGACAGGGATGTTTAAGATTGGATCTGAGAGGGATCTGGAAGGATGGATCTGAGAGGGATCTGTAAGGTTGTATCTGACAGGGATCTGTATGGTTGGATCTGACGGGGTTCTGTAAGGTTGGGTCTGTCAGGGATCTGGAGGGTTGGATCTAACAGGGATCTGTAAGGTTGGATCTGACAGGGATCTGTAAGGTTGGATGTGACAGGGATCTGTAAGGTTTGATCTCACATGGATCTGTAAGATTGGATCTGACAGGGGTCTGTAAGGGTGGATCTGACAGGGATCTGTAAGGTTGGATCTTAGAGGGATCTGGAAGGCTTGAGCTGACAGGATCTTAAAGGTTGGATCTGAGAGGGATCTCTAAGGTTGGATCTGAGAGGGATCTGGAAGGATGGATCTGAGAGGGATCTGTAAGGTTGGATCTGAGAGGAATCTGGAAGGATGGATCTGAGAGGATCTGTAAGGTTGGATCTGAGAGGGATCTGGAAGGATGGATCTGAGAGGGATCTGGAAGGATGGATCTGAGAGGGATCTGGAAGGCTGGATCTGAGAGGGATCTGGAAGGCTTGATCTGAGAGGGATCTGGAAGGATGGATCTAAGAGGGATCTGGAAGGATGGATTTGAGAGTTATCTGTAAGGTTGGATCTGAGAAGGACCTGTAAGGTTGGATTTGAGAGGGATATGGAAGGCTGGATCTGAGAGGGATCTGTAAGGGTGGATCTGAAAGGGTCCTGTAAGGTTGAATCTGAGAGGGATCTGTAAGGTTGAATCTGAGAGAGGAACCCCACGGGGCTGGCAGGTGTGTAGTTATGTAAGATAACGATGCAGAAGGTTCCTGTCGAAGGGTTTCCTATGTTATAGAAGCCTTTGTATTGATTGCAATTGTTAGATATACTTATATGCGATGATTCCAGTATTCTGCAGTATTGAGTGTTTTCTTATCTGACGATAAGTGTTGCGTTTGAATCGTTGATTGTTGTATCCGTGTTGAACGCAGGTGTTCCTTAAATCTTCCGATCTGCCTGCGTATTGGTGTTCTGAAATACGTGTTTGGAGGTCTCTGGATGTCTCGCTGATATATAATTGGTTGCAATCCTCTGAAGGGAATATGTATACCCCTACAGAGGACTGAAGCTTGTCCTGCCTCTAACTGGTGATGTCCTTGATAGTGGTCAATGTGGAGGTAAAACACTTCTAATGAGGTACTGGAAAAGATGTAGGAAATGTGTTTGACAAAGTAGCTGGTAGGGAGGACTATGTGTCTCCTGGCGACGAGGATATTGAAGCTGAGAAAATACTTGTTCAGTGAGAGAGCATTCTTCCTCCAGGAACTGGGAGTGCACGAAGGAAAAGGAGTATAATTACACTACATTTGGTTTTTGTCTCATGGTCAGAGTAGAAGTGGAGAAGATTCTGTTGATAGGTTTTTCCATAGAATTTAAAATGAAGTTCGTGGTCAACTTTCCAGAGGAAAACATTAAGAATGAGTGTTGTCAGCTTCTTGTAGTGTGAACTGGATTGAGGGCTCGACCTGGTTGAGCTGTGCTGGAAAGCTTGAACGCTGAAGCGTCTTGGAGATGTTATGAAAATGTCTGCAACATAACGAAGCCAGGTGACCGAAGAGGAAACAACAGAGAAACATATCTTGACTGCTGATCCTAATCCCGTTCACAACCTGAACACCAGGAACAAGAACTCACTAGCCTAGACGTGACATCTCTCCTCACCTAGGTACCAACTACACAAGCCATCGATCTCCAGGAAAGCTGACGACGCCCTTGACCCTCCTGTTCCACCCAGTGATTTCTTCGACCTTGATAAACAGTGTGTGTCGGATTTACAAGTTTCTCTTTCCAGAATCACCTTTTCCAGCAGACTTTTAGACTGTCCATGCGCCCTCCAGTTACTGCCGCACTGGCGATCCTTTACCTGGAACATCTGAAGCCTAGCAATTTTTATCTGTATTATATATATATATATATATATATATATATATATATATATATATATATATATATATATATATATATATATATATATATATATATATACATATATATATACATATACATATATATATATTTTGTTTCTTATGCCCAAAAATGTAGATATACACCATTTCCTTGGAAAATTAAATAGCTTAGCCCATTCTATAAACTTTACTGTTGAGTTTGAAGAAAATAACTCATTGCCTTTTCTAGATGTTTTAATTATTAAGGGTAATAATGAATTCAAATTTAAAATTTACAGAAAACCTACAAATAACTGTTCCTATGTCCACTATTATTCCTCGCATCAAGATAGAGTCAAACTGTCTGTTTTCTCATCAATGTTTTTGAGAGCTTTACGAATTTGTAGTCCTGAGTTCATAGATGAGGAAATATCCAAAATTTATGAAATAGGTAATGATTTAAAATACCCAAGAAATGTAATTGATAAATCTTTTAAAGTTGCTAGGAACACTTTTTACAATCCAAAAAGGGACAACCAGCCTTATTCAACTAAAAATATGTTGGTTCTCCCTTACCATGAAAACTTGGTTGATATGCCTTCTCTTCTTAAGACTTTTAATATTAAAGTTGTATTCAAAAATCTTGATACAGTAAAAAAACTTTTGATAAA
>NW_027200830.1:0-16552 GCF_038502225.1 Cherax quadricarinatus
GATCCAGGGATGAGTATAGTTCCTAGTAACGTGCCTAGCATAGTGTCTAGTTCCTAGCAATGTGCCTAGCATGGTGTCTAGCATAGTGCCTAGCATGGTGCCTAGCAAGGTGTCTAGCATGGTGCCTATCACAGTGACTAGCATAGTGCCTAGCATGGTGCCTAGGATGATGCCTAGCATGGTGCCTAGTATAGTGTCCAGCATGGTGCCTAGCATGGTGCCTAGCATGATGCCTAGCATGGTGTCTAGCATGGTGCCTAGCAAGGTGTCTAGCATGGTGCCTATCACAGTGACTAGCATAGTGCCTAGCATGGTGCCTAGGATGATGCCTAGCATGGTGCCTAGTATAGTGTCCAGCATGGTGCCTAGCATGGTGCCTAGCATCGTGTCCAGCATGGTGCCTAGTATAGTGCCCAGCATGGTGCCTAGCATGGTGCCTAGCATGGTGCCTAGCATGGTGTCTAGCATGGTGCCTAGTATAGTGCCCAGCATGGTGCCTAGCATGGTGCCTAGCATGGTGCCTAGCATGGTGTCTAGCAGGGTGCCTAGTATAGTGCCCAGCATGGTGCCTAGCATGGTGCCTAGCATGGTGCCTAGGATGATGCCTAGCATGGTGCCTAGCATGGTGTCTAGCATGGTGCCTAGTACAGTGCCCAGCATGGCGCCTAGCATGGTGCCTAGCATGGTGCCTAGCATGGTGTCTAGCATGGTGCCTAGCATGGTGTCTAGCATGGTGCCTAGTATAGTGCCCAGCATGGTGCCTAGCATGGTGCCTAGCATGGTGCCTAGCATGGTGTCTAGCATGGTGCCTAGTATAGTGCCCAGCATGGTGCCTAGCATGGTGCCTAGCATGATGCCTAGCATTGTGGCTAGCATGATGCCTAGCATGGTGCCTAGCATGATGCCTAGCATGGTGCCTAGCATGGTGCCTAGCATGGTGTCTAGCATGATGCCTAGCATGGTGCCAAGCATGGTAGCTAGCATAGTGCCTAGCATGGTGCCAAGCATGGTAGCTAGCACAGTGCCTAGCATGGTGCCAAGCATGGTAGCTAGCAGAGTGCCTAGCATGGTGCCAAGCATGGTAGCTAGCACAGTGCCTAGCATGGTGCCAAGCATGGTAGCTAGCACAGTGCCTAGCATGGTGCCAAGCATGGTAGCTAACATAGTGCCTAGCATGGTGCCAAGCATGGTAGCTAACATAGTGCCTAGCATGGTGCCAAGCATGGTAGCTAGCATAGTGCCTAGCATGGTGCCAAGCACGGTAGCTAGCATAGTACCTAGCATGGTGCCAAGCACGGTAGCTAGCATAGTGCATAGCATGGTGCCAAGCATGGTAGCTAGCATAGTGCCTAGCATGGTGCCAAGCACGGTAGCAAGCATAGTGCTTAGCATGGTGCCAAGCATGGTAGCTAGCATAGTGCCTAGCATGGTGCCAAGCATGGTAGCTAGCATAGTACCTAGCATGGTGCCAAGCATGGTAGCTAGCATAGTGCCTAGCATGGTGCCTAGCATGGTGCCTAGCATGGTGCCTAGCATGGTGTCTAGCAGGGTGCCTAGTATAGTGCCCAGCATGGTGCCTAGCATGGTGCCTAGCATGGTGCCTAGGATGATGCCTAGCATGGTGCCTAGCATGGTGTCTAGCATGGTGCCTAGTACAGTGCCCAGCATGGCGCCTAGCATGGTGCCTAGCATGGTGCCTAGCATGGTGTCTAGCATGGTGCCTAGCATGGTGTCTAGCATGGTGCCTAGTATAGTGCCCAGCATGGTGCCTAGCATGGTGCCTAGCATGGTGCCTAGCATGGTGTCTAGCATGGTGCCTAGTATAGTGCCCAGCATGGTGCCTAGCATGGTGCCTAGCATGATGCCTAGCATTGTGGCTAGCATGATGCCTAGCATGGTGCCTAGCATGATGCCTAGCATGGTGCCTAGCATGGTGCCTAGCATGGTGTCTAGCATGATGCCTAGCATGGTGCCAAGCATGGTAGCTAGCATAGTGCCTAGCATGGTGCCAAGCATGGTAGCTAGCATAGTGCCTAGCATGGTGCCAAGCATGGTAGCTAGCAGAGTGCCTAGCATGGTGCCAAGCATGGTAGCTAGCACAGTGCCTAGCATGGTGCCAAGCATGGTAGCTAACATAGTGCCTAGCATGGTGCCAAGCACGGTAGCTAGCATAGTGCCTAGCATGGTGCCAAGCATGGTAGCTAACATAGTGCCTAGCATGGTGCCAAGCATGGTAGCTAACATAGTGCCTAGCATGGTGCCAAGCATGGTAGCTAGCATAGTGCCTAGCATGGTGCCAAGCACGGTAGCTAGCATAGTACCTAGCATGGTGCCAAGCACGGTAGCTAGCATAGTGCATAGCATGGTGCCAAGCATGGTAGCTAGCATAGTGCCTAGCATGGTGCCAAGCACGGTAGCAAGCATAGTGCTTAGCATGGTGCCAAGCATGGTAGCTAGCATAGTGCCTAGCATGGTGCCAAGCATGGTAGCTAGCATAGTACCTAGCATGGTGCCAAGCATGGTAGCTAGCATAGTGCCTAGCATGGTGCCTAGCATGGTGCCTAGCATGGTGCCTAGCATGGTGTCTAGCAGGGTGCCTAGTATAGTGCCCAGCATGGTGCCTAGCATGGTGCCTAGCATGGTGCCTAGGATGATGCCTAGCATGGTGCCTAGCATGGTGGCTAGCATGGTGCCTAGAATAGTGCCGAGCATGGTGACTAGCATGGTGCCTAGCATGGTGCCTAGCATGGTGTCTAGCATGGTGCCTAGCATGGTGACTAGCATGGTGCCTAGTATAGTGCCCAGCATGGTGCCTAGCATGGTGCCTAGCATGGTGCCTAGCATGGTGTCTAGCATGGTGCCTAGTATAGTGCCCAGCATGGTGCCTAGCATGGTGCCTAGCATGATGCCTAGCATTGTGGCTAGCATGATGCCTAGCATGGTGCCTAGCATGATGCCTAGCATGGTGCCTAGCATGGTGCCTAGCATGGTGTCTAGCATGATGCCTAGCATGGTGCCAAGCATGGTAGCTAGCATAGTGCCTAGCATGGTGCCAAGCATGGTAGCTAGCATAGTGCCTAGCATGGTGCCAAGCATGGTTGCTAGCAGAGTGCCTAGCATGGTGCCAAGCATGGTAGCTAGCACAGTGCCTAGCATGGTGCCAAGCATGGTAGCTAACATAGTGCCTAGCATGGTGCCAAGCACGGTAGCTAGCATAGTGCCTAGCATGGTGCCAAGCATGGTAGCTAACATAGTGCCTAGCATGGTGCCAAGCATGGTAGCTAGCATAGTGCCTAGCATGGTGCCAAGCACGGTAGCTAGCATAGTACCTAGCATGGTGCCAAGCACGGTAGCTAGCATAGTGCATAGCATGGTGCCAAGCATGGTAGCTAGCATAGTGCCTAGCATGGTGCCAAGCACGGTAGCAAGCATAGTGCTTAGCATGGTGCCAAGCATGGTAGCTAGCATAGTGCCTAGCATGGTGCCAAGCATGGTAGCTAGCATAGTACCTAGCATGGTGCCAAGCATGGTAGCTAGCATAGTGCCTAGCATGGTGCCAAGCATGGTAGCTAGCATAGTACCTAGCATGGTGCCAAGCATGGTAGCTAGCATAGTGCCTAGCATGGTGCCAAGCACGGTAGCTAGCATAGTGCCTAGCATGGTGCCAAGCACGGTAGCTAGCATAGTGCCTAGCATGGTGCCAAGCATGGTAGCTAGCATAGTGCCTAGCTCACTAATCCCAGTGATGTGAGCAATGGTCTGTACAAGTTGTATGATTTAGTATAGAAAGGTAATTACTATTATTATTATTATTATTATTATTATTATTATTATTATTATTATTATTATTATTATTATTATTATTATTATTATTATTATTATTATTATTATTTTTATTATTATTATTATTATTATTATTACTATTATTATTATTATTATTATTATTATTATTATTATTATTATTATTATTATTATTATTATTACTATTATTATTATTATTATTATTATTATTATTATTATTATTATTATTATTATTATTATTATTATTATTATTATTATTATTATTATTATTATTATTATTATCATTATTATTATTATTATTATCATTATTATTATTATTATTATTATTATTATTATTATTATTATGCTGGTAAGAATAAAAATGGAGTTTAAGATGGAGGCAGTCAGGCATGGAGTATGACCTCCCTCTTCCTCCTCCTACGAAATTATAAACTTAAGTTCGGATAGAAAATCTGAAGACCTGTGCAAGTGCAGTTGAACGTAGAGAACCTATGAACGTGGCCCCAAGAGGTATTCACTCTATGTAGAGCTTTATCAAGTCATGTTTCACTCTGTGTAGAGTTTTATCAAGTTATGTTTCACTCTGTGTAGAGCTTTATCAAGTTATGTTTCACTCTGGGTAGAGCTTTATCAAGTCATGTTTCACTCTGGGTAGAGCTTTATCAAGTCATGTTTCACTCTGTGTAGAGCTTTATCAAGTCATGTTTCACTCTGTGTAGAGCTTTATCAAGTTATGTTTCACTCTGTGTAGAGCTTTATCAAGTCATGTTTCACTCTGGGTAGAGCTTTATCAAGTCATGTTTCACTCTGTGTAGAGCTTTATCAAGTCATGTTTCACTCTGTGTAGAGCTTTATCAAGTCATGTTTTACTCTCTGTAGAGCTTTATCAAGTCATGTTTCACTCTGTGTAGAGCTTTATCAAGTCATGTTTTACTCTGTGTAGAGCTTTATCAAGTCATGTTTCACTCTGTGTAGAGCTTTATCAAGTCATGTTTTACTCTGTGTAGAGCTTTATCAAGTCATGTTTCACTCTGTGTAGAGCTTTATCAAGTCATGTTTCACTCTGTGTAGAGCTTTATCAAGTTATGTTTCACTCTGTGTAGAGCTTTATCAAGTCATGTTTCACTCTGTGTAGAGCTTTATCAAGTCATGTTTCACTCTGTGTAGAGCTTTATCAAGTCATGTTTCACTCTGTGTAGAGCTTCATCAAGTCATGTTTCACTCTGTGTAGAGCTTCATCAAGTCATGTTTCACTCTGGGTATATACACTTGCGGAAGTTTACATTGTTCACCGTTCACTGTTCACTGTTCACTGTTCACTGTTCACTTGCCGGATGAACGTTCATGCCGTTGGGCAGTCATTCCTACCAAATTACTCTCTTAACTACCTCATTAATTACTGTTGTTTTTTTCTGTTGCTGTGTCTTTCTGTTGGCTCTTACTGTTAACTCATTCTGTTTCTTCCTATTAAGAGCGTTTGCTTTCTTTTACTGATGCTACTGTTGGTGCTTCTGTTGCTACTGTTGGTGCTACTGTTCCTTCTACTGTTGGTGCTTCTGTTTCTACTGCCGAGGATACTGTACCTGTTACTGTTGCTGCTTCATTTGGTAATTCTGTTGGTGTTATTGTTGGTGATACTGTTGCTCTTACTGTTGGTGTTGCTGCTCCAGATGCTTCTGTTGTTGCTACTGTCCGTGCTACTGTTGCTGCTGCTGTTGGTGCTACTGTTGCTGCTACTGTTGGTGCGAAAGACGCTGTTTTGTTTACTGTTTCAACAATTTGGTGTTGGAGCCTCTGTTGTTGCTTCTGTTAGTTTTGCTGCTGCTACTGTTGATGCTTCTGTTATTATTACTGTTGTCGGTAGTTTTCCTGCCGCTTCTGTTGATTTTGTTTTCCTTCTGTTACTGTTGCCAGTGTAGAGAACTTTATCAAGACATGTATTATGATGTGGGATACTACTATTGCATAACAGAGGGATACCACTGTTGTAAAGGCGAAGGATACCACTGTTGTACAGGCGAAGGATACCACTGTTGTACAGGCGAAGGATACCACTGTTATAAAGGCGAGGGATACCACTGTTGTAAAGGCGAGGGATACCACTGTTGTACAGGTGAGGGATACCATTGTACAGACAAGGGATACCACTGTTGTACAGGCGAGGGATACCACTGTTGTACAGAAGGATACCATTGTTGTACAGACAAGGGATACCACTGTTGTACAGGTGAGGGATACCATTGTACAGACAAGGGATACCACTGTTGTACAGGCGAAGGATACCACTGTTGTACAGGCGAAGGATACCACTGTTGTACAGGCGAGGGATACCACTGTTGTACAGGCGAGGGATACCACTGTTGTACAGGCGAAGGATACCACTGTTGTACAGAAGGATACCATTGTTGTACAGGCGAAGGATACCACTGTTGTACAGGCGAAGGATACCACTGTTGTACAGGCGAAGGATACCACTGTTGTACAGGCGAAGGATACCACTGTTGTACAGGCGAAGGATACCACTGTTGTACAGGCGAAGGATACCACTGTTGTACAGGCGAGGGATACCACTGTTGTACAGAAGGATACCATTGTTGTACAGGCGAAGGATACCACTGTTGTACAGGCGAAGGATACCACTGTTGTACAGGCGAAGGATACCACTGTTGTACAGGCGAGGGATACCACTGTTGTACAGAGTGTGTGTGTGTGTGTGTGTGTGTGTGTGTGTGTGTGTGTGTGTGTGTGTGTGTGTGTGTGTGTGTACTCACCTAATTGTACTCACCTAATTGTGGTTGCAGGGGTCGAGACTCAGCTCCTGGCCCCGCCTCTTCACTGATCGCTACTGGATCCTCTCTCTCTCTGCTTCCTGAGCTTTGTCATACCTCTTCTTAAAACTATGTATGGTTCCTGCCTCCACTACTTCACTTGCTAGGCTATTCCACTTGCTGACAACTCTATGACTGAAGAAATACTTCCTAACGTCCCTGTGACTCGTCTGAGTCTTCAGCTTCCAGTTGTGACCCCTTGTCCCTGTGTCCCCTCTCTGGAACATCCTATCTCTGTCCACCTTGTCTATTCCCCGCAGTATCTTGTATGTCGTTATCATGTCTCCCCTGACCCTTCTGTCCTCCAGTGTCGTCAGTCCGATTTCCCTTAACCTTTCCTCGTACGACATTCCCTTGAGCTCTGGGACTAGCCTTGTTGCAAACCTTTGTACTTTCTCTAACTTCTTGACGTGCTTGACCAGGTGTGGGTTCCAGACTGGTGCTGCATACTCCAGTATGGGCCTAACATACACAGTGTACAGTGTCTTGAACGATTCCTTATTAAGGTATCGGAACGCTATTCTCAGGTTTGCCAGGCGCCCGTATGCTGCAGCGGTTATTTGGTTGATGTGTGCCTCCGGTGATGTGCTCGGTGTTATGGTCACCCCAAGGTCTTTCTCCCTGAGTGAGGTCTGTAGTCTTTGTCCACCTAGCCTATACTCTGTCTGCGGTCTTCTTTGCCCCTCCCCAATCTTCATGACTTTGCATTTGGCTGGATTGAATTCGAGAAGCCAGTTGCTGGACCACATGTCCAGCCTGTCCAGGTCTCTTTGCAGTCCTGCCTCATCCTCGTCCGATTTAATTCTTCTCATCAACTTCACGTCATCTGCGAACAGGGACACTTCAGAGTCTATTCCTTCCATCATGTCGTTCACATATATCAAAAATAGCACTGGTCCTAGAACTGACCCCTGTGGGACCCCGCTCGTAACAGGCGCCCACTGTGATACCTCTTCACGTACCATGACTCGTTGCTGCCTCCCTGTCAGGTATTCCCTTATCCATTGCAGTGCCCTCCCTTTTACGTGCGCCTGATCCTCCAGCTTCTGCACTAATCTCTTGTGGGGAACTGTGTCAAAGGCCTTCCTGCAGTCTAGGAAAACGCAATCTACCCACCCCTCTCTCTCGTGTCTTACTTCTGTTACCTTGTCATAAAACTCCAGGAGGTTTGTGATACAAGATTTGCCTTCCATGAACCCATGCTGGTTTTCATTTATAATCTTGTTCCTTTCCAGGTGTTCGACCACTCTCCTCCTGATAATCTTCTCCATGACTTTGCACACAATACATGTCAGAGACACAGGTCTGTAGTTTAGTGCCTCGTTTCTGTTTCCTTTCTTAAATATGGGGACTACATTAGCTGTCTTCCATTTCTCAGGTAGTTGCCCAGTTTCAAGGGATGTGTTGAAGATTGTGGTTAGAGGCACGCACAGCATCTCTGCTCCTTCTCTAAGGACCCATGGGGAGATGTTGTCCGGTCCCATCGCCTTTGAGGTGTCAAGGTCACTTAAGAGCTTCTTCACCTCCTCCTCAGTTGTTCGTATGTCATCCAACACTTGTTGGTATATTCCCTCTTGATGTTCCCTTCTGTGCTGTCTTCCCACAGCCCTTCCTGTCTCTACTGTAAAAACTTCCTTAAATCTCCTGTTCAGCTCCTCACATACCTCCTGATCATTTCTTGTGAGTTCTCCACCTTCTGTCCTTAATCTGATCACCTGGTCTTTGACTGTTGTCTTCCTCCTGATGTGGCTATACAACAGTTTCGGGTCAGTCTTGATTCTCGATGCTATGTCATTTTCATACTGTCGCTGGGCCTCCCTCCTTACCTGTGCGTACTCATTCCTGGCTCTGCGACTGATCTCCCTATTTTCGTGTGTTCTCTGCCTTCTGTACTTTTTCCATTCTCTATTGCATTTTGTTTTTGCCTCCTTGGGAATAAACCTTTCCACTGCCTCCTTGCATTTTGTTGTTACATATTCCATCATTTCATTTACTGGCTTTCCTGCCAGTTCTCTGTCCCACTGGACCTCCCGCAGGAAGTTCTTCAACCCTATGTAGTCCCCTCTTTTATAGTCAGGCTTTTCCCATTCAACTCCTGTTATTCTCTCCACTTGCAGCTCTACTATGTATTCAAAGCACAGAACCACGTGGTCGCTAGCTCCTAGGGGACTCTCATACTTGATGTCCTCAATATCTGAGCTGCCCAGGGTGAACACAAGGTCCAATCTTGCTGGTTCATCCTCCCCTCTCACTCTGGTAGTGTCCTTAACATGTTGGTGCATGAGGTTTTCCAGCACCACGTCCAACATCCTGGCTCTCCATGTTTCGGGACCCCCATGTGGCTCCAGGTTTTCCCAGTCAATCTCTGTGTGTGTGGCCCCGCCTCTTCACTGCTGCTACTCGGCCACTCTCCCTCCCCCATGTGTGGTGTGTGTGTGTGCATATGCTTTACAGTCAATTAACCAGAGACGTAAACATAACATCAATTAACCCAAACAATTATCCAGGAAAACAGGTATAAGGTAATTAGGAAATTAACGACCTAATTACCAGCATAAGTGTCCTTCCTAATTAACCAGGTGACCAGTGTTAGGCACACCTGTAATTACTAATTAGGGCACTGTGGGTTAACTGGGTAATTAGGTGTCCTTAAAAGGCTGATATTGTTATTAATATTCCAGATTTTCTCTGCTTTTGCTATTCCAGATTTTCCTCGTTTTCACTCCAGATTTTAGTTGTTTTCACTCCAGATTTTCCTTGTTAAAATAGGCCTCGTTAGGCTTCAAATTGTTATCTGATATTTCACTCTGTGTAGAGCTTTATCATGTTTCACTCTACATAGAGCTTTATGAAGTTTCACTCTGTGTAGAGCTTCATCAAGTAATGTTTCACTCTGTGTAGAGCTTTATCAAGTCATGTTTCACTCTGTGTAGAGCTTTATCAAGTCATGTTTCACTCTGTGTAGAGCTTCATCAAGTAATGTTTCACTCTGTGTAGAGCTTCATCAAGTAATGTTTCACTCTGTGTAGAGCTTTATCAAGTCATGTTTCACTCTGTGTAGAGCTTTATCAAGTCATGTTTCACTCTGTGTAGAGCTTTATCAAGTCATGTTTCACTCTGTGTAGAGCTTTATCAAGTCATGTTTCACTCTGTGTAGAGCTTTATCAAGTCATGTTTCACTCTGTGTAGAGCTTTATCAAGTCACTGTTTTCAAAGCTCCTTCTCTCAACGCATGAGAAGAAAGAATTGACAGAAGCGAGAAAGGGAGACCAAATATGTATTAAGAAATTGAAGGAAGAGGTGGTATAAGGTGCCGGAATAGTGAAGGAAGAGGCGATATAAGGATAAGATTGAAGGAAGATGATATGTAAGGGAGAAGAATGTATTAGGAAGAGACGGAAAGATGAATTATCCAAAACACAATTGTTGTGGAACGACTTACAAAAGTTTTGGAGGAACGTGAACCATCCTAATGTCCATCTCCATTACTGGAACGACTTACAATAAGTTTTGGAGGAATGTAAAAAATCCTAATATCCATCTCTATTACTGGAACGACTTACAGTAAGTTTTGGAGGAATATAAACAATCCTGATATCCATCTCTATTACTGGAACGACTTACAATAAGTTTTGGAGGAATGTAAAAAATCCTAATATCCATCTCTATTACTGGAACGACTTACAGTAAGTTTTGGAGGAATATAAACAATCCTGATATCCATCTCTATTACTGGAACGACTTACAATAAGTTTTGGAGGAATGTAAAAAATCCTAATATCCATCTACATTACTTGAACGACTTGCAAAAGTTTTGGAGTAACGTGAACAATCCTAATATCCATCTCCGTTACTGGAACGACTTACAATACGTTTTGGAGGAATGTAAAAAATCTTAATATCCATCTCCATTACTGGAACGACTTACAATAAGTTTTGGAGGAATATAAAAAATCCTAATATCCATCTCCATTACTGGAACGACTTGCAAAAGTTTTGGAGTAACGTGAACAATCCTAATATCCATCTCCGTTACTGGAACGACTTACAATAATTTTTGGAGGAATTGTAAACAATCCTAATATCCAGCTCCGTTACTGGAACGACTTACAATAAGTCTGAAGGAACGTAAACAATATCCACTTCCAGTAAGGTCAGGTTATAATGCCTGCTGTGGGTTCAGGTTGTGAAGGAGAGAAGCAATCGGAGTCTCACTGGATGACTGGAAGAGTCAGGGAGACGAGAAAGGAAATGGATAATGGAGGGTTCAAACCACTTGAAGACAGCTGATATTCTTCGCCTCAGCTGACAAATGAGCATCGTTGGTGTCACGGACGATCCTCCAACCTGACCTACACACTTGTATAGATCTCGGTGTTTGGGATCCGATTCTTTTAAGGGTCTTGCAGACTCTGGTGGCTGGCGTATCTTCCTGCCCCTTATTGGTCCTTGCATTAGCTTATTACACTAACGTTATTTAACTAAAAGTGGTTATAACTGACTATAACTTTTAAAGAGGTGGACCAGTAAGCCAGCAGAAGGCCTCGGTCAGATGACTAGAAGCTCCAATGGTGGGTCAGGAAACACTTGTCCTGTTATTTTATGCCAGCAAATGAGTTCTTTTAGTGTTCGAATGTTTCGTCTGCTCTGCTGGCTTCTTCAGTCGAATACAGAGGTGATTTTAATAGTGGACAAAGAAGCAATGGAGAAATGTATGTGAGGTGATCAGTCCCTCAGTCTTATAGCACTAGGTTTGAGGTAGTCAGTCCCTCAGCCAGTCCGTGTACAGTGCCACGTACAGTCTGTACTTGTCTTCCCACGCACCATCTGTCAAGAGATGCTTCCTTGTTTCTCGCTTCTGTGAGCCCTTTAAGGATATATACTCAGAGGTGTATATCTCAGTGTATATACACTGAGAGGTGTATATCTCAGTGTATATACACTGAGAGGTGTATATCTCAGTGTATATACACTGAGAGGTGTATATCTCAGTGTATATACACTGAGAGGTGTATATCTCAGTGTATATACACTGAGAGGTGTATATCTGTGCATATACACTGGTAGTTTACATTAATCAGTAATTTTGGTATTAAAGTAGATAGACCAACCAACTCCAAATGTGTGTTCGCCTATTTGCAGTTGCAGGGGTCGAGTCACAGTTCCTGGCTCCGTTTCTTTACTGGTGGGTACTAGGTCTGCTCTCTGCTCCACAAGCTCTATCATTCCTCTTCTTAAAGCTATGTATGGATCCTGCCTCCACTATTTTAATGTGTGTGTGTGTGTCACGGTGCCAGGGTGTTGAGTGGCACCTCTGACCCAGCAATGCCAAGTGTGGTGGCACTATTAAAGTGCTTCCCACCACCACTGTTCCTCTCAGCACTTAGCCAGGCACTTTACGACCCTCGTAAAACTGAGTGCCAAGGGTCGTCTCATCTCTGTACTTATAGCTTTATGTGGCTCCTCTTACTCTTTTATTCTCTCTCTCTCTCTCTCTCTCTCTCTCTCTCTCTCTCTCTCTCTCTCTCTCTCTCTCTCTCACTATCTCTATCTCTCTATCTATCTATCTATCTATCTATCTATCTATCTATCTATCTATCTCTACTTTATAAACAGGGTTTGAAAAGGTTAGGTTAAGGATTCCTAACTTTAGCCTCTCTCTCTCTCTCTCACACACACACACACACACACACACACACACACACACACACACACACACACACACACACACACACACACACATACACACACACACACACACACACACACACACACACACACACACACACACACACACACACACACACACACACACACACACACACACACACACACACACACACACACATACACACACACACACACACACACACACACACACACACACACACACACACACACATACACATACACACACACACACACACACACACACACACACACACACACACACACACACACACACACACACACACACACACACACACACACACACATACACACACACACACACACACACACACACACACACACACACACACACACACACACACACACACACACACACACACACACACACACACACACACACACACACCACACACACACACACACACACACACACACACACACACACACACACACACACACACACACACACACACACACACACACACACACACACACACACACACACACACACACACACACACACACACATACACACACACACACACACACACACACACACACACACACACACACACACACACACACACACACACACACACACACACACACACACACACACACACACACACACACACACACACACACACACACACACACACACACACACACACACACACACACACACATACACACACATACACACACACACACACACACACACACACACACACACACACACACACACACACACACACACACACACACACACACACACATACACACACACACACACACACACACACACACACACACACACACACACACACACACACACACATAAAATATGGTAAAGTTTAATATCTAATAAAATATTTTTGTCTTTTAGACTGGAGGTAAGCTGCCACCGCTTGGAACCGCTTGGTAAGTTCATCTCAGCTTGGTACCGCTTGCTTGAAGCTTATTCTCGTTTTGTGGTTTGTAAATTAGTGTAGATTATGCTCTAGACCCGTGTGGGTTAGGATATGGAGCTATGTAGGCTCGATGCTCCGTCCCGTGTGTATGTGTGTGTGTGCTCACCTAGTTGTGGTTGCAGGGGTCGAGTCACAGCTCCAGGCTCCGCCTCTTCAACTGGCCACTACTCAGTCGCTCTTCCCGCTCCGTGAGATTTATCATACCTCTTCTTAATGCTATGTCTGGTTCCTGCCTCCACTACATCACTAGCTAGGCTATTCCACTTCCTGACTACTCTGTGGCTGAAGTCCACCTTGTCAATTCTTCTCAGTGTTTTATATATCGTTATCATGTCCCCCCTATCTCTCTTGTCCTCCAGTGTCGTCAGGTTGATTTCCCTTAACCTCTCCTCGTAGGACATACCTCTTAGCTATGGGACTAGTCTTGTTGCAAACCTTTGCACTTTCTCTGGTTTCTTTACGTGCTTGGCTAGGTGTGGGTTCCAAACTGGTGCCACATACTCCAGTATGGGCCTAACGTACACGGTGTACAGGGTCTTGAACGATTCCTTATTAAGATGTCGGAATGCTGTTCTGAGGTTTGCTAGGCGCCCATATGCTGCAGCAGCTATTTGGTTGATGTGCGCTTCAGATGTGCTCGGTGTTATACTCACCCCAAGATCTTTTTCCTTGAGTGAGGTTTGTAGTCTCTGGTCCCCTAGACTGTACTCCGTCTGCGGTCTTCTTTGCCCTTCCCCAATTTTCATGACTTTCCACTTAGTGGGGTTGAACTCCAGGAGCCAATTGCTGGACAAGATCTGCAGCCTGTCCAGATCCCTTTGTAGTTCTGCCTGGTCTTCGATCGAATGAATTCTCAACAACTTCACGTCATCTGCAAACAGTGACACTTCGTAGTCTATTCCTTCCGTCATGTCGTTCACAAATACCAGAAACAGCACTGGTCCTAGGACTGACCCCTGTTGTACCCCACTCGTCACAGGTGCCCACTCTGACACCTCGCCTTGTACTATGACTCGCTGTTATTTTCTTGACAAGTATTCCCTTGTCCATTGTAGTTCCTTCCCTGTTGTCCCTGCTTGGTCGTCCTTCTTTTGCACTAATCTCTTGTGTGGAACTGTGTCAAAAGCCTTCTTACAGGCCAAGGGAACGGAATCTACCCAACTCTCTCTCTCATATCTTACTGCCGTCACCCTGTCATAGAACTCCAGTAATTTTGTGACAGGATTTCCCGTCCTTGAAACCGTGCTGGCTAATGTTAATAAGCTCATTCCTCACTTCTTCCTCGGTTGTATGTATTATGTCCAACACTTGATGGTGTGCCCCATCTCTCTGCCTTTCTGGAGTACCTTCTCTCTCCTCCGTGAACACTTCTTTGAATCTCATGTTGACCTCCTCACATTCTTTACTGTGGTTTTTTGTGACATCCCCTCCTTCCTCAGCCTGATATCACTTAGAGTCCTGAGAGAGGGAGCAGAGGCACTGTGTGTACCACTAACAACAATCTTCAACACATCTGTCATAACAGGGCGACTACCTGAGGTGTGGAAGACAGCAAATGTTGTCCCAGTCTTTAAGAAATGAGACGGACAGGCAGCATTAAGCAAAAGACCAGTGTCACTGACATGTATAGCATGCAAAGTAATAGCGAAGATTAGGAGAAGACTGGTGGAGCCCCTAGAAAGGAATTGGCTTATACACGACAGCCAGCACGGCTGCAGGGAGGGGATTTCTGCATTTCAATAACTGAGTAAGTCATTCACGACACTGTAAACCGTGTATATCAGGCCCATATTGGAGTATACAGCACCAGGTTGGAACCCACACCTGGTCAAGCACATAAAGAAATCAGAGAAAGTGCAAAGGTTTGCAACAAGACTAGTCCCGGAGGAGAGGTTAAGGGAAATCAACATGATGACACTGGAGGACAGAATGTTTTAGAGATGGGACACAGAAACGAGAGGATGTAGCAATAGGGGAATACAGCAAAAAGGGATCACAACTGGAAATTGAAAACTCAGATGAGTCACAGGGATGTTTGGAAGTATTTCTTCAGCAATAGAGTTGTCAGGAAGTGGAACAATCTGCAGAGTGATGTAGTGGAGGCAGGATCCATACATTGCTTTAAGAAGAGGTATGATAAAGCTCATAGAGCATGGAAAGAGTGGGCCTAGTAGCCACAAGTGAAGAGAAGCCAGGAGCTCTGACTAGACCCCCGCAACCACATGTGAGTGAGTACACACACAACACACACGCACAACACACACACACACACAACACACACAGCACACACACACACAAACACACAGGCATGAGGAACTTCCTGCAAGATGTTAAGTGGGAAAGAGAACTGGCAGGAAAACCAGTAAAAGAAATGATGGACTATGTGACAACAAAATGCAAAGAGGAAGAGGAGAGGTTTGTTCCCAAGGGAAACAGAAATACTGGGAAGAACAGAACGAGTCCTTGGTTCACCCAAAGGTGTAGGGAGGCAACAACTAGGTGTACTAGAGAATGGAAAAGATACAGAAGACAAAGGATGCAGGAAAATAAAGAGATTAGCCGAAGAGCCAGAAACGAATATGCACAGATAAGAAGGGAGGCTCAGCTACAATACAAAAATGACATAGCATCGAAAGTTAAGTCTGACCCGAAGTTGTATACCCACATGAGGAAAACAGTCACGGACCAGGTAATGAGGCTGAGGAAGGATGATGGACTCCAGGAGTTCAGAACAGGGAGTACACCAACAAGTGCTGGATGATGTACACATAACCGAGGAGGTGAAGAAGCTGCTTGAGAAGAGAGCAGTTCACCAACCAGACCATTTCAAGTACCAGCATATTATCATAGACTCATCGTGCTCGTTTCAACACAAACGGCCCATTGATAGCAAGAGGCGAGCTCAAATGCCAGGATATCGTCATGGACCCATCGTGTTCATTTCAACGCAAACGGCACGTCAAGAGGAAGATGGCAGCTCAAGTGCCTGCTTATTATAATGGTCACTTCAACACAAACATCACGTTGATAGCAAGAGGCCAGCTCAAATGCCAGCATACTATCATTGAGTCATCGTGTTCGTTTCAGCTCGAACGACCCGTCAAGAGTATTACAACCCAGGCACAATAAAGCTTGTTATCCTGGGTGTAAAAGGGAGCAAGGAGCAGAACAAACACAGCTGAATGACTTTGAATTAGATTTTCCTTCAGTTGGAAATGTATGAATACAACACGGTTAAGGCAAGGCAAAGACACAGCCTGG
>NW_027200831.1:0-7500 GCF_038502225.1 Cherax quadricarinatus
TGCTTTCTATACCCTGGGGCATGTTTTGAATACTTTGGGGCATGTTTTGTATACCCTGGGGCATGTTTTGTATACCCTGGGGCATGTTTTGTATACCCTGGGGCATGTTTTGTATACCCTGGGGCATGTTTTGTATACCCCTGGGGCAAGTTTTGTATACCCTGAGGCATATTCTGTATACCCCTGGGGCATGTTTTGTATACCCTAGGGGCATCTATCTATTGTTCATTTCTCTCTGTCCCTCGAGGCTCTTGCCTTTCCCTGTATTTTTCAAAACGTCCTCTTCCTCCTCTCTCATTTTTTACCTTCTTCCTTTAACCTCTTCCTCCTTCGACCTTTAACCTTCTCCTCCTTCTTCCTTTAATCTCTCCCTCCTCCTCCTCCTCCTCCTCCTCCTCCTTCCTGGAAGCGGCCAAATCAGTTAGGACTCCCGACAATACCATTACTTCACGTAGATTGTGAAGTGTGTTTCTCTCTCAGGGTGTATACATTGAGACATGTATCTCTGTGTATATATACGGAGTGGTACGTGTGTATGTTTATATATATAGCTAGATATGTGTATTTTCTGTCACACAAACCCGGTGATAGCCTTCCTTCTCTGTCTCTCTCACACACTGAACATTCTCCTCTCTCTCTCTCTCTCTCTCTCTCTCTCTCTCTCTCTCTCTCTCTCTCTCTCTCTCTCTCTCTCTCTCTCTCTCTCTCGCTCTCTCTCTTCTCCCCCTTATTCCACCTTTACAGCCCACTCCCCTGCATTCCCCAGCCCACGTTCTCCCCACCGCCCATGCCCCTTCGTCACCTACCCCCGCGCCCCAGCGTCAGCGCACTACCAATGATCGAGTGTTTTCCACTTGGACAAATTCTCTGCCTTTACCGGAATGCTCTCACTCGCGTCAGAGACAAAGAATCAATGTATATGAGAGAGTGTGTGTGTGTGTGTGTGTGTGTGTGTGTGTTTACATTTCCAATGTTAACTGTAAACAATTTTACACTAAACTGGTGTGGAGATTTATTTTATTTTTGGGTTCGTTCCCTCTGAGAATCAATATTTCTCTGTTGTTCGCCGGTAATTGATTTCTTTTCAGCCAGGAATGGGTTAAGTTCGGATTTTCGGGGTGACAATCCGCCCTTTTCCAACCATTCAGATAATTAGTTTGTCTAGAACTTGGCCCATCAGAGCGAGTAATTTCTATCTCTCATTTGCGGCCAAAATTATCTAGTTCCGAAGTGAAAATGCTGACAAATATTTATATAAATTTTATGTATGTCACATTCATTCTCATCAGCATTTTTAAGTGGTCACCTGTAGGGCTCTTTCATGGTCTTTCTAAGTGTACTTAAAACACGTACGGTACTTACGAACGTGAAGTTTAACCATTTGATTATTGTTCAGGGGTGAAGAATCTAGACGTAACAAAGAATATGCCGAGAAGTTGTGGGGAGGTGGAAGATTCTTGTGAGGAGGTGCAAGATTCTTGTGAGGAGGTGCAAGATTCTTGTGAGGAGGTGCAAGATTCTTGTGAGGAGGTGGAGGATTCTTGTGGGGAGGTGGAAGATACTTGTGGGGAGGTGGAAGATTCTTGTGGAGAGGTGCAAGATTCTTCTGGGGAGGTGCAAGATTCTTATGGGAACGTGGAAGATTCTTGTGTGGAGATGGAAGATTCTTGTGGGGAGGTGGAAGATACTTGTGGAGAGGTGCAAGATTCTTGTGGGAAGGTGGAAGATTCTTGTGGGGAGGTGGAAGATTCTTGTGGAGAGGTGGAAGATTCTTCTGGGGAGGTGCAAGATTCTTGTGGGAACGTCGAAGATTCTTGTGTGGAGGTGGAAGATACTTGTGGGGAGGTGGAAGATTTTTGTGGAGAGGTGCAAGATTCTTCTGGGGAGGTGAAAGATTCTTGTGTGGAGGTGGAAGATTCTTGTGGGGAGGTGGAAGATTCTTGTGGGGAGGTGGAAGATTCTTGTGGGGAGGTGCAAGATTCTTGTGGGAAGGTGGAAGATTCTTGTGGGGAGGTGGAAGATTCTTGTGGGGAGGTGCAAGATTCTTGTGGGAAGGTGGAAGATTCTTGTGGGGAGGTGCAAGATTCTTGTGGGAAGGTGGAAGATTCTTGTGGGGAGGTGCAAGATTCTTGTGGGAAGGTGGAAGATTCTTGTGGGGAGGTGGAAGATTCTTGTGGGGAGGTGGAAGATTCTTGTGGGGAGGTGCAAGATTCTTGTGGGAAGGTGGAAGATTCTTGTGGGGAGGTGGAAGATTCTTGTGGGGAGGTGGAAGATTCTTGTGGGAAGGTGGAAGATTCTTGTGGGGAGGTGCAAGATTCTTGTGGGGAGGTGCAAGATTCTTGTGGGGAGGTGGAAGATTCTTGTGGGGAGGTACAGGATTCTTGTGGGAGGTGCAAGATTCTTGTGGGGAGGTGGAAGATTCTTGTGGGGAGGAGTAAGATTCTTGTGGGAAGGTGGAAGATTTTTGTGGGGAGGTGCAAGATTCTTGTGGGAGGTGCAAGATTCTTGTGAGGAGGTGGAAGATTCTTGTGGGGAAGTGCAAGATTCTTGTGGAGAGGTACAATATTCTTGTGGGGAGGTGCAAGATTCTTGTGGGGGAGTGCAAGATTCTTGTGGAGAGGTGCAAGATTCTTGTGGGAAGGTGCAAGGTTCTTGTGGAGAGATGCAAGATTCTTGTGGAGAGGTGCAAGATTCTTGTGGGAAGGTGCAAGATTCTTGTGGGAAGGTGCAAGATTCTTGTGGGAAGGTGCAAGGTTCTTGTGGAGAGATGCAAGATTCTTGTGGGAAGGTGGAAGATTCTTGAGGAGAGGTGGAAGATTCTTGTGGGAAGGTGCAAGATTCTTGTGGAGAGATGCAAGATTCTTGTGGGGGAGTGCAAGATTCTTGTGGAGAGGTGCAAGATTCTTGTGGGAAGGTGCAAGATTCTTGTGGGAAGGTGCAAGATTCTTGTGGAGAGATGCAAGATTCTTGTGGGAAGGTGCAAGATTCTTGTGGGAAGGTGCAAGATTCTTGTGGGAAGGTGCAAGATTCTTGTGGAGAGATGCAAGATTCTTGTGGGAAGGTGCAAGATTCTTGTGAGACGATGGAAGATTCTTGTGGGAAGGTGGAAGATTCTTGTGATTAATTTTTATTGAAGGCCAGTAAGTGCTTGTGTTACTGTACTTTATCTGGGTATAGACTATGTTACTGTACTGAGCCTGGGTGTAGGCTCAATATTAATTTTGTGATGTTTCCTGTTCATAACCATTGTAAACACACTTGTTGATACAGAGAGCATCAGTAACCCATTATTTTGTAATAATGATCTTATTTATATCACTGGGCTTGTGACACTCTCAGACTAATGGTAATTATTTTCTTAATAGCATTCACTGGGATTTGCAAGAGCTGCTGTCTACATGGTGATGAGCTGTTGCTCTGGCTAGCAAAGAGAAAGGGATAGAGATAGAGAGAGAGATAAAGATGAAAGGAAAGAGAGAGGGTGGAAGGAGAAATACGAACAGATGGAAGAGTTTCGTTAAATAACTCGTCAGGGAAATTAACCTAACGTAGGTTTTAATCATGGGATGACTCTCTCAATGGTACCATTGACTCTGATGGGAAGATGAACAAACAGGAGCAATCGCTGGTATGTGGGACTGAGTGTGTGTGTGTATGTGTGTGTGTGTGTGTGTGTGTGTGTGTGTGTGTGTGTGTGTGTGTGTGTGTGTGTGTGTGTGTGTGTGTGTGTGTGTGTGTGTGTGTGTGTGTGTGTGTAAGTGCGTAACAGTGGATCAAGGCAGCATCAAACACAAGCCAGGATAAAGATACATAGTGCACAGCACAACTTTATTTTAAATATCATTTTAGTAGTAGCAGTAGTAGCAGTAGTAGCAGTAGTAGTAATAATAGCAGCAGCATTGTAATATGTATATGTATTATTACATATTATTATTAATAGTAGTAGTTGTGGCATATTTTTTATTGCATTTGTTATAATGAATTCCCTAACTTCCCAACCTTCTTTGATTTTTTGTTTTTATCCATCATGTGTTATGAATACGTCTCAGCTATTATCAAATGAAAAACGAGCAATGAACAATGATGTACAATGAAAACTGTTCCATCATTCCGGACGATGAGGGATACCGTCAGTGCTGTAGTCCTTCTCTCTCGCTATCCCCGCTTCCTCCTCCCTATCCTTCGCTCTCCCTCGCTATCCCTGCCAATTCGGCTCGACAGTTTAAGGACCTTATCTTACCTCACACCTTCAAAATAGTTTGGGAGAATCAATTTTTTCCTTCAGTGGCTGATCCTGGCGTTTATATCCGAGAGGAAGCTCGGATGCGAGTCACGAGCAGTGACAAGGTGAGACAGAATCAATTTCCATCTCGCGGGCACAGCATCTTCAAGTACCTCTCTTCTCTTTAGTTTCTGTCTGCCTCTGAAGTCTCTCCTCTTCCTCCTCCTCCTCCTCCTCGTTCTCCTTCATCTTCTCTTATTCCTCTCTCAAGCGGGCATATCACCTTGGAATAATTCGTTTATCTTTCCATCCTCTTCTTCGTCTTTATTTTACTCAATTTACTAATCCCTTTTCTTCGCGTCTCCTATTCCTCCTGTTTTATCTCAGAATGACTCCTCTTCATTGTTCTCTACTTCCAGCCTCAACAAAATCACAGTATAACCTCCTTCCCTTCAAACCAGGAATAACAAGCCTTCATCTCTCTTTCTGCTGATCAGCGAGAGTAAACGTACTCCTTGTCTTCTCTACCCAAATTAATTTTACAGGCAAATAGGGGTTATCCTACCTCAGCTCATTAAAAAATGCACTTGCCCAGAGTGCAGCACCTACGATCTGATGAGCTACTAGTGTAAGCACACTTTCCCAGAGTGCAGCACCTACGTTCTCATGACCTACTAGTGTAAACACATGCCCAGAGTGCAGCACGTACGTTCTGATGAACTACTAGTGTAAGCACACTTGTCCAGAGTGCTGCACCTAGGTTCTGATTCGCTACTAGTGTAAACACACTTGTCCAGAGTGCAGCACCTACGTTCTGATGAACTACTAGTGTAAGCACACTTGTCCAGAGTGCAGCACCTACGTTCTGATGACCTACTAGTGTAAGCATACTTGCCCAGAGTGCAGCACCTACGTTCTCATGAGCACTAGTGTAAGCACACTTGTCCAGATTGCAACACCTATGTTCTCATGAGCTACTAGTGTAAGCACACTTGCCTAGATTGCAGCATTTACGATTTTACGAGAAGCAGGAGCCAGCACACTTGTGTAACACCTACGAGGAGACCTACTATTAACAATCTCTGGGACGGAATACCTCTAAATGCATTCGGGCTAATTACAGTTTCCAACAGCCTCGTCATCGCAAATCAGCTGATAATTCGGCGTCCGGAATCTTGAAAAGGAATTAGTGTCATTGACCTAGGCCGAGGAGCCGTATAATGCAGCCTCCTTCACGCAGGGATGATGGAGGATTAGCAAAGGGAAGAGGTTGGGTGGATGAAAATTAGACGGATGGAAGGGAGAGGATCCAGTGTCGTATGAAAAGAGTAAAACAAAATTCCCTCGAAGTGCGAATTTTCAAACAAAGACACAGGAATGTAGAAAAAAGGGCATTATTTGACAACGTTTCGCCCTCATACTGTGAGTGAACATACCACCTTAAAGACAATACTAAGTACAACCGCTCATACTGCGAGTGAACATACCACCTTAAAGGCAATATTGAGTACCACCACTCATACTGTGAGTGAACATACCACCATAAAGACAGTACTGAGTACCACCACTCAAACTGTGAGTGAACAGTATGAGTGGTGGTACACTTGTGAAGGATCACACTTGTGAAGGATCACACTTGTGAAGGATCACACTTGTGAAGGATCACACTTGTGAAGGATCACACTTGTGAAGGATCACACGTGTGAAGGATCACACTTGTGAAGGATCACACTTGTGAAGGATCACACTTGTGAAGGATCACACTTGTGAAGGATCACACTTGTGAAGGATCACACTTGTGAAGGATCACATTTGTGAAGGATCACACTTGTGAAGGATCACACTTGTGAAGGATCACATTTGTGAAGGATCACACTTGTGAAGGATCACACTTGTGAAGGATCACACTTGTGAAGGATCACACTTGTGAAGGATCACACTTGTGAAGGATCACATTTGTGAAGGATCACACTTGTGAAGGATCACACTTGTGAAGGATCACATTTGTGAAGGATCACACTTGTGAAGGATCACACTTGTGAAGGATCACATTTGTGAAGGATCACACTTGTGAAGGATCACACTTGTGAAGGATCACACTTGTGAAGGATCACACTTGTGAAGGATCACACTTGTGAAGGATCACACTTGTGAAGGATCACACTTGTGAAGGATCACACTTGTGAAGGATCACACTTGTGAAGGATCACACTTGTGAAGGATCACACTTGTGAAGGATCACACTTGTGAAGGATCACACTTGTGAAGGATCACACTTGTGAAGGATCACACTTGTGAAGGATCACATTTGTGAAGGATCACACTTGTGAAGGATCACACTTGTGAAGGATCACATTTGTGAAGGATCACACTTGTGAAGGATCACACTTGTGAAGGATCACATTTGTGAAGGATCACACTTGTGAAGGATCACACTTGTGAAGGATCACACTTGTGAAGGATCACACTTGTGAAGGATCACACTTGTGAAGGATCACACTTGTGAAGGATCACACTTGTGAAGGATCACACTTGTGAAGGATCACACTTGTGAAGGATCACACTTGTGAAGGATCACATTTGTGAAGGATCACACTTGTGAAGGATCACACTTGTGAAGGATCACATTTGTGAAGGATCACACTTGTGAAGGATCACACTTGTGAAGGATCACACTTGTGAAGGATCACACTTGTGAAGGATCACACTTGTGAAGGATCACACTTGTGAAGGATCACACTTGTGAAGGATCACACTTGTGAAGGATCACACTTGTGAAGGATCACACTTGTGAAGGATCACACTTGTGAAGGATCACACTTGTGAAGGATCACACTTGTGAAGGATCACATTTGTGAAGGATCACACTTGTGAAGGATCACACTTGTGAAGGATCACATTTGTGAAGGATCACACTTGTGAAGGATCACACTTGTGAAGGATCACACTTGTGAAGGATCACACTTGTGAAGGATCACACTTGTGAAGGATCACACTTGTGAAGGATCACACTTGTGAAGGATCACACTTGTGAAGGATCACACTTGTGAAGGATCACACTTGTGAAGGATCACACTTGTGAAGGATCACACTTGTGAAGGATCACACTTGTGAAGGATCACACTTGTGAAGGATCACACTTGTGAAGGATCACACTTGTGAAGGATCACACTTGTGAAGGATCACACTTGTGAAGGATCACACTTGTGAAGGATCACACTTGTGAAGGATCACACTTGTGAAGGATCACACTTGTGAAGGATCACACTTGTGAAGGA
>NW_027200831.1:12500-16532 GCF_038502225.1 Cherax quadricarinatus
GGATGAGCCCATGGTTTACCCAAAGGTGCAGGGAGGCAAAAACCAAGTGTGCTAGGGAATGGAAGAAATATAGAAGGCAAAGGACCCAGGAGAATAAGGAGAACAGTCGTAGAGCCAGAAATGAATATGCACAGATAAGAAGGGAGGCCCAAAGACAATATGAAAATGACATAGCAGCGAAAGCCAAATCTGACCCGAAACTGTTGTACAGCCACATCAGGAGGAAAACAACAGTCAAGGACCAGGTAATCAGGCTAAGGAAGGAAGGAGGAGAGACAACAGGAAATGACCGGGAAGTATGTGAAGAACTCAACAAGAGATTCAAAGAAGTGTTCACAGAGGAGACAGAAGGGACTCCAGAAAGACGGAGAGGTGGGGCACACCACCAAGTGCTGGACACAGTGCACACAACCGAGGAAGAAGTGAAGAGGCTTCTGAGTGAGCTAGATACCTCAAAGGCAATGGGGCCAGATAACATCTCCCCATGGGTATTGAGAGAGGGAGCAGAGGCGCTATGTGTACCCCTAACAACAATATTCAATACATCTATCGAAACAGGGAGATTGCCTGAGGCATGGAAGACAGCAAATGTAGTCCCAATCTTTAAAAAAGGAGACAGACATGAAGCATTAAACTACAGACCAGTGTCACTGACATGTATAGTATGCAAAATCATGGAGAAGATTATCAGGAGAAGAGTGGTGGAACACCTAGAAAGGAATGATCTCATCAACAGCAGCCAGCATGGTTTCAGGGACGGGAAATCCTGTGTCACAAACCTACTGGAGTTCTATGACATGGTGACAGCAGTAAGACAAGAGAGAGAGGGGTGGGTGGATTGCATTTTCTTGGACTGCAAGAAGGCGTTTGACACAGTTCCACACAAGAGATTGGTGCAAAAACTGGAGGACCAAGCAGGGATAACAGGGAAGGCACTACAATGGATCAGGGAATACTTGTCAGGAAGACAGCAGCGAGTCATGGTACGTGGCGAGGTGTCAGAGTGGGCACCTGTGACCAGCGGGGTCCCGCAGGGGTCAGTCCTAGGACCAGTGCTGTTTCTGGTATTTGTGAACGACATGACGGAAGGAATAGACTCTGAGGTGTCCCTGTTTGCAGATGACGTGAAGTTGATGAGAAGAATACACTCGATCGAAGACCAGGCAGAACTACAAAGGGATCTGGACAGGCTGCAGAACTGGTCCAGCAATTGGCTCCTGGAGTTCAATCCCACCAAGTGCAAAGTCATGAAGATTGGGGAAGGGCAAAGAAGGCCGCAGACGGAGTACAGTCTAGGGGGTCAGAGACTACAAACCTCACTCAAGGAAAAAGATCTTGGGGTGAGTATAACACCAGGCACATCTCCTGAAGCGCACATCAACCAAATAACTGCTGCAGCATATGGGCGCCTAGCAAACCTCAGAACAGCATTCCGACATCTTAATAAGGAATCGTTCAGGACCCTGTACACCGTATACGTTAGGCCCATATTGGAGTATGCGGCACCAGTTTGGAACCCACACCTAGCCAAGCACGTAAAGAAACTAGAGAAAGTGCAAAGGTTTGCAACAAGACTAGTCCCAGAGCTAAGAGGTATGTCCTACGAGGAGAGGTTAAGGGAAATCAACCTGACGACACTGGAGGACAGGAGAGATAGGGGGGACATGATAACGACATACAAAATACTGAGAGGAATTGACAAGGTGGACAAAAACAGGATGTTCCAGAGATTGGACACAGTAACAAGGGGACACAGTTGGAAGCTAAAGACACAGATGAATCACAGGGATGTTAGGAAGTATTTCTTCAGCCACAGAGTAGTCAGTAAGTGGAATAGTTTGGGAAGCGATGTAGTGGAGGCAGGATCCATACATAGCTTTAAGCAGAGGTACGATAAAGCTCACGGCTCAGGGAGAGTGACCTAGTAGCGATCAGTGAAGAGGCGGGGCCAGGAGCTCGGACTCGACCCCCGCAACCTCAACTAGGTGAGTACAACTAGGTGAGTACACACACACACACACACACACTTATTAATAAAATACGTTCAGCTTGAAAAAAATGTAATGACGTGATTTCCAATAATTTATACAAATATTTCTGATGAAGTCCTAATTATAATAATAATCACTGAGCGAATAATTAGCCTTGATTGTTCTACATTTGATATTAATTATCGAATTATTTTCTTTCGTGGATAAAAATGATTAAATTATATTAACATTTAAGTCCATTGAATGATTTTTTTTTGCACTCAAGAACTGAAAAATAGTTTAGGTGGTCAAAACAAAATTCCATTAGGTCTCAGTTAGGTTGAAATTTATGATTTCCATTATTATTTTTAATAACTAGATAAATTATATTTAAATTATTCGTGGGATTTATGTCTGATTGTTATTTTTTTTCCAGGAGACGTCAGAGATAAGCATCACCCAGAAGGTTTTCATAGGTAAGATAACTTAGAATTTACTCTTTGGTGGGTGTAGGTTCGAGCCTGCAGCAAAGCAGCCTTCAAGCTAACTAGAATAAATATATATATATATATATATATATATATATATATATATATATATATATATATATATATATATATATATATATATATATATATATATATATATATATATATATATATATATATATATATATATATATATATATATATATATATATATATATATATATATATATATATATATATATATATATATATATATATATATATATATATATATGTCGTGCCGAATAGGTAAAACTTGCAATTTTGGCTTAAATAGCAACGCTCTTCTTGCCGAATAAGGCAAGCGAAAATTTGTGTATGCAATAATTTCGCAAAAATCATTCTGAACCTAACAAAAAAAATATATTTCATTATGTTTGTTTATTATTAAATTATTGTAAACTTATCTAAAATATATTTAGTTGGATTAGGCTAAATTAAATTGTGCTTGTTATAATAAGGTTAGGTAAGTTTTCTAAGGTTCTTTTGGTACAAAATTATTAATTTTTACATTAACATAAATGAAAAAAAATATATCTTTAAACGTATAAGAGAAAATTTTAGAAAGGACTTAATTTTAAATGAGTTCTTGCTAATTGACCAGTTTTACCTATTCGGCACGACATATATATTTTTATATATAACATATATATATATATATATATATATATATATATATATATATATATATATATATATATATATATATATATATATATATATATATATATTGAGACTGAAGTGTTGTGTTCTGTGTTGCTGTGTTTGTGAGACTGAAGTGTTGTGTTCTGTGTTGCTGTGTTTGTGAGACTGAAGTGTTGTGTTCTGTGTTGCTGTGTTTGTGAGACTGAAGTGTTGTGTTCTGTGTTGCTGTGTTTGTGAGACTGAAGTGTTGTGTTCTGTGTTGCTGTGTGTTACGAGACTGGGGCCCCAGTTACTGAACTTAGTATCGAGCCTTCACTCTTTCTTCCACTGAAGGACTCACATCGATTTTGCTCTTTATAAAATACAATCTATGGTACACTTGACAGTTTACCTTCCCTTTGAATGTGTCTTGTTGCCAGTGAAGGGCTCTATATCCGTGGAACTGGAGCTAATCTTCCTTTTTTTCTGCTATATTAAACTTAATTACTTCCCATTTCCAGAGAATTGTACTTAATTTTGTGATACGTTTAAAAATTCTATTCGTCTGTATTTCTCCATATTTAAAAATACACTTCAGCTCATATTATACTAAGTAAATTACATTCGTCTAAATTAAAATGTAACTAATTAAAATTACAATAACGAAATCAGTGTCGTTTAAAAAATTATAATGTGAACGAAGCTCCATATAAAAATCTGTTCATTGGTTAATTATACAAAAATTACTTTTATTTGTTACTCCAGTTAAAATTATTTTCTTTTATGATAGAAGCGTCGATTCCAGTGCTGGAACTTTCAGGTGTTATTGTATGACTCAGAAGCCTTGATGAGTGTGTGTGTGTGTGTGTGTGTGTGTGTGTGTGTGTGTGTGTGTGTGTGTGTGTGTGTGT
>NW_027200832.1:0-16523 GCF_038502225.1 Cherax quadricarinatus
TTAGATGTTTCCACAACAGTTTCCACAGCAGTCTCTTTCTTCTTCATGGTTTCTACCTTTCCATTCGTCTTCTTGATCGTCAACTTCGTTCCCTGCTGTCCAGTCACTGTCCAGGTTCCCTTCTTGACCTGAAGACTCAAAACAGAATGGCTACTACGAATCCACTTGTTTTCCTCAGTCAGTCGCCATATCTCCATCTTTGCTACCCTCAATTCTTCGTTAAGCTGCTGGTAAATTTGCTCAATGGAGGGCATTTTGGTTCAGTTCAAGGGGAGTGAAAGCTGAGATCACTTATAGGAAGGAAAAAAAGTGTGGTGCTAAGAGCACACCTATGAAGGAGACCATCAGCTTAGACAAAGCTCATAAGAACATAAGAACATAAGAAAGGAGGAACACTGCAGCAGGCCTTTTGGCCCATACTAGGCAGGTCCTTTACAATTCATCCCACTAACAAAACAATTGCCCAACCCAACCTTCAATGCTACCCAAGAAATAAGTTCTGATATGCAAGTCCCACTCAAATCCAACCCCTATCACTCATGCATTTATCCAACCTAAATTTGAAACTACCCAAAGTCTTAGCCTCGATAACCCAACTAGGTAGACTGTTCCACTCATCAACTACCCTATTTCCAAACCAATACTTTCCTATGTCCTTTCTAAATCTAAATTTATCTAATTTAAATCCATTACTGCGGGTTCTCTCTTGGAGAGATATCCTCAATACTTTATTTATATTTCCTTTATTAATACCCATCTTCCACTTATACACTTTGAACATGTCTCCCCTCATTCTTCGTCTAACAAGTGAATGTAATTTGAGAGTCTTCAATCTTTCTTTATAAGGAAGATTTCCAATGCTATGTATTAATTTAGTCATTCTACGCTGAATGTTTTCTAACGAATTTGTGTCCATTCTGTAATATGGAGACTAGAAATGAGCTGAATATTCTAGGTGTGGCCTTACTAATGATGTATAAAGCTGCAGTATAACCTCTGGACTTCTGTTGCTTACACTTCTTGATATAAATCCCAATAATCTATTTGCCTTATTACGTACGCTTAGGCATTGCTGTCTTGGTTTAAGGTTGCTGCTCACCATAACCCCCAAGTCCTTTTTGCAATCTGTATGGCTAAGTTCTACATCATTTAACTTATAAGTGCTAGGGTTATGGACACTCCCGAGCTTCAGAACATTGCATTTATCTACATTAAACTGCATCTGCCACTTTTCTGACTAAGAATAGAGTTTGTCTAAATCCTTTTGAAGTTCCCTAACATCTACGTTTGAATCAATTATCCTACCTATCTTTGCGTCATCGGCGAAATTGCTCATATCACTAGTAATACCCTCATCAAGGTCATTGATATATATTATGAACAACAACGGGCCTAAAACTGATCCCTGTGGTACGCCACTTGTTACAGATCCCCACTCGGATTTAATCCCATTTAAGCATACTCTTTGCTTCCTATTAGTGAGCCATGACTCTATCCATGACAGCACTTTTCCCCAATACCATGAGCTGCCACTCTTTTTAACAGTCTCTGGGCGGTACTGTATCAAAAGCCTTACTAAAATCTAAGTAAACAATATCGAATTCTTTATCATGATCAATGGCCTCAAAAGCTTTATTGAAGAACGTCAATAAATTAGTTAGACAAGACCGGCCTCTTGTGAATCCATGCTGTGTATCATTAATCAAGCTATGCTTATCCAGATGGCATCTTATATTATCAGCTATAATTGACTCTAGTAATTTGCCTACAATTGAGGTCAGGCTTATTGGGCGGTAATTTGACGGTAACGACTTGTTCCCTGCTTTAAAAATAGGAATTACATTAGCCATCTTCCAAATATCACACACTACACCTGTTTGAAGAGAAATATTAAAAATATTAGTCAATGGTTCACAAAGTTCCATTTTACACTCCTTAAGAACCCTAGAAAAAAGTTCATCAGGGCCTGGGGATTTAATTTGCTTCAGTTGGTCTATCTGTTTGATAGCTTGATAAATGCCTATATGGGATTTCCCATTATGTGGTTTAGTGGGAGTAGGTATACTCTTTTTATAATGATTTGAGCATTTTTCATCTTGTGTCATTGCTTGAATGCAAGAAACTATTGCTTGTAAACCATTGTTAATTTCTTCAAAAGTGAAATAGCGTTTATTGAACATAATATTTAATCGTTCAATAGTTTGTGGTGACAGCTTACCCTGTACAATACCACTGATAAACCAATCACATTGTCTTAGGTCATATTTAGCACCTAGAAATCTGAGACTATTGTCTAATGTGATTCTAAATGCCTGTAAGACTGAAAAACAATGTTTGGGTGGCTTCAAGCTTGATATTAAGACTGCATGTCTAACTCTGGCCTTGTCAGCATCGAAGTAATTGTCTGCTAAGACACGTAAGGCTATTTGATAATTGCCTTTGACCACCGGAAATGACTTAATCAGTTCATAGGGTTCTCCCTTCACAAGACATTTAAGGTAATTGAACTTAGCAATCTCATCTATGTCAGTTCGTGAATTTACTATGGATTGAAAACCACTAATGAATTCTTCATAATTATGACCCTGGAAAATAGGTAGGCAAACTTGGTAATGGGACACTTGTTGTTCCAGGTGTTGTTGTGGTTGCAGGTGTAACAGGTGTTTGACCACTAGTTACAATAGGCCTCTGTGACAGAGTTTTGCGGCAGATAGCCTGTACTCCTGTCCACCTTAATTGTTGATTACAAAAAGTATCCAAAACATTTTTAATTTCATCCTCAGATGGATCTTATTCTAGAAATTCTTTTTCATATTTTCGTAATATGAATTAATTATTTCCAGACATTGATTAAGTAATTCTACTTCTACACATATTTGCTGCCTACCTGTGGTAGAGTGTGGCTGTGCTCAGCACCCCTCTGCTGTCCATTCTGGAGAGCCACCTTGTATCAAAATGGCGCTGAATGTATGGTATCGCGTAAACACTGTTAGAATTGAGCTGATCAATGGGGCATTATTGCCAACATCTGCTCAAGTGTTACTCCCAACCATCATTAGGAAGGCATATGGAATTCAGGACGAGGAGGTGTATGGTGTAGCCCTGAATGGAGCATACAGGATTTTCGTGAAGTTGAATTCTACATCTCTTTACAAGTCATTGGTGACTTGGTTTCAAGACATGAGTATTGATGCTAATCCAGCTGTTCGAATGAGATTGTCTGACATCTGGCGTCCTGTCACTTCACATTGGTCAAGCTCCGTAACATACCATTCGAGGCGGATGAAGCATATATCAGGAGTGTTTTTGAGGCTTATGGGACCGTACATTTGGCACAACAAGGCAAGTGGGCAGCCGGTGCTTACGTGGGTCGTTTGGAAGGAACATTTTCCCTTAAGATGACTCTGCAGCATCCTATCCCATCCTATGCTGTTTTAGAGGATTTTAGGACACAGGTTCTAGTGTCGTAAGCAGATCAGAGACGTACCTGCCGCCTTTGTGGGGCTTATGATCATATGGCAGCAATGTGTGTGAAGCAGAGGTGGATGCCTGCATAGACTGGTGATGTCACTGATCACGTGTTGGATGTGGATGTTGAGGGCTCAAGTAACGAGCAAGGGCGTGGTCGTTTGTGGAGTGAGGTGGTGGAAGAGCCCCTCGCTGAGACCAGCGTGAGTGAGGCGTGCCATGACTTACCTGGACTCACGACTTTGATGGGGGCAAGTGCAGAGGTGCACGTACAGGAGGACGTGCTGGCGCTTGGAGAAGAGCTGGTGGAAGTTTTGCGGACTTTGTCTCCGCCTGAGGAGGAGGATGTAACAGGGCAGGTGCATGGAACCGCGTTGATGGCAGTGACATAAGCAAGGCAGGAGTTCAGTGGGGCCAACGAGTCCAGTGGTGAGCGAGAGATGTCGCCGTGTTAGTGGAACAATGCAACGTGGAGGTCGAGGTTCATTGTATGGCCTCCTTGGATAATGACATGGAGGAAGAGATCAGCACGAGGAAGAGAGCAGCAGCTTCAGATGATGTTCTGATGCTGGTGCAGAGGACTGAGAAGCAGGAAGGGATTGGAAGTGGTGGCAATGACAAGAGGCACCAAAGGAAGGGGGGAGGGAGGGAAGGTGGTGTGAAGATGTTTAGGATGTTTCTGTTTAAATTTATAGTGGATGTTGTGTTCCATCAGGAACACAATTTTAGGGAGGGAAGAGTTTTGGAAGTGGCAGGGTATCGGGTGGTGACTCTGCCATCTCCATGTTTGAAAGTTGGTGTGGGTATCATGATCAAGGAGGTGAGCCCGTTTGTTTTGTTAAGAAGTGAGGGGTGTGGTGGAGGGAGGGTGTTGCTTGTGGATGGGTGGTGGATGGGAATGAGGGTGCCTTTTGTAAATGTGTATATGCCTGCAGAAAACGATGTAAAAGTGAAGACGGATTTTGTGTGTGATGATCTGTTTTTTTTTCTTAAGAGACTTGCCAGCTGTAGCAATTGTCAGAGGGGACTGGAACTGCATTATTAGGAGGGCAGACGTCGAACCAAAAGGGGCGGGGTATGTGTCTGGGGCCTTACATGACCTCTTGAGAGATATCCGGTTAATGGATGCATTTGACAGGGGATCGTGGGAGGTCGAGCACACGTTCATGAGGTGGGGATATGCGGCTCATTTAGATAGACTGAATCTCTCTCAAGGGGTGTTTGTCAATTTTTTCCAAATGATAGAAGTTGCTTATTCAGATCATCGAGCAGTAGTCGCAGAGGTGGGGTAGGAGTCTCGTGGGTATCCATAGGGGTTAATGAATGTTAAACACAAGCATGTTAGGGGATGAGGTGGGGTAGGAGGGTGTTATGCAGGGTTCTGCATGACATCGTAATGTACATATAGTGGAGAAGTGTACCATAATAGTATCAATGTTATAATTGTAATGAATAGTTTTATAATTCATAATGTGCATTTGGGGGCACTGTAAAGTACTCTAACTGTAATTATAAAGAAATCCTGCTAGGGATTTATTTTCCAAGGGTGTTTGGGTACGCGGAGTAAGCGTGGCTTGGGGCAGTCACGTGGGGTCAGCATGGTGTGGAGGCTGGCGTCGGAGATGCTGTGTGTTTAAGCTAAGTTTGTAGTTGTGTACTCCTTTTGTTTAGCCAACTCAAGCCATAGGCTCTTCTATGGCTTACCTGTATGCCCACCTAGGCTCTGACATGGTCAGGGTGCTGTGGGATGAGTGAGGAAATAAGAAATGGGGTTTGTAGTGGAGTAGTGACAGCCTGGCGCTGACTAGGCCTAGTGGTTATGGTGGCTGGACCTCCAGCCAGCTGCTTCTTGTGTATCCTCATTTGGGCATTTAGGATTAAGGTGTTTCTAGAGTGTGTATATAATGTTATGTTGAATAAATAGATATATTTTCCTAACTAGGATTTTTGCCTAACCCTCTGTTAACCAACCCATTGAAGTAACAAATGCTGATTTAGCGCTTTCTGTTTTGACTGGGATAGTCCTGGGTGGTATGTTTATGCTTGAGATGTGTGTAACTTTTACCTTTGCCCTTAGACAAGGCTCCAGGACAGGCCCACATGTTACGCAGAAAAGGTGGGATAGCTGGGGGCTGGAGCCTTGTCTAAGGGCAAATGTAAAAGTTACACACATCTCAAGCATAAACAGGCCACCCAGGGCTATCCCAGTCAAAACAGAAAGCGCTAAATCAGTATTTGTTACTTCAATGGGTTGGTTAACAGAGGGTTATGCAAAAATCCTAGTTAGGAAAATATATCTATTTATTCAACATAACATTATATACACACTCTAGAAACACCTTAATCCTAAATGCCCAAATGAGGGTACACAAGAAACAGCTGACTGGAGGTCCAGCCACCATAACCACTAGGCCTAATCAGTGCCAGGCTGTCACTACTCCACTACAAACCCCATTTCTTATTTCCTCACTCATCCCACAGCACCCTGACCATGTCAGAGCCTAGGTGGGCATACAGGTATGCCATAAAATCCAATAAAATTCCCCCCCCAAAAAACATAAATCAACATATCTTAATACAGAATCTTTCTTAAACACGCTTCATACATAGCCACACCCTGCAAGACACATAGCCACACCCTGCAAGACACATAGCCACACCCTGCAAGACACACAGCCACACCCTGCAAGACACATAGCCACACCCTGCAAGACACATAGCCACACCCTGCAAGACACAGCCACACCCTGCAAGACACATAGCCACACCCTGCAAGACACATAGCCACACCCTGCAAGACACATAGCCACACCCTGCAAGACACATAGCCACACCCCTGCAAGACACATAGCCACACCCTGCAAGACACATAGCCACACCCTGCAAGACACATAGCCACACCCTGCAAGACACATAGCCACACCCTGCAAGACACATAGCCACACCCTGCAAGACACATAGCCACACCCTGCAAGACACATAGCCACACCCTGCAAGACACATAGCCACACCCTGCAAGACACATAGCCACACCCTGCAAGACACATAGCCACACCCTGCAAGACACATAGCCACACCCTGCAAGACACATAGCCACACCCTGCAAGACACATAGCCACACCCTGCAAGACACATAGCCACACCCTGCAAGACACATAGCCACACCCTGCAAGACACATAGCCACACCCTGCAAGACACATAGCCACACCCTGCAAGACACATAGCCACACCCTGCAAGACACATAGCCACACCCTGCAAGACACATAGCCACACCCTGCAAGACACATAGCCACACCCTGCAAGACACATAGCCACACCCTGCAAGACACATAGCCACACCCTGCAAGACACATAGCCACACCCTGCAAGACACATAGCCACACCCTGCAAGACACATAGCCACACCCTGCAAGACACATAGCCACACCCTGCAAGACACATAGCCACACCCTGCAAGACACATAGCCACACCCTGCAAGACACATAGCCACACCCTGCAAGACACATAGCCACACCCTGCAAGACACATAGCCACACCCTGCAAGACACATAGCCACACCCTGACACATAGCCACACCCTGCAAGACACATAGCCAACCCTGCAAGACACATAGCCACACCCTGCAAGACACATAGCCACACCCTGCAAGACACAGCCACCCTGCAAGACACATAGCCACACCCTGCAAGACACATAGCCACACCCTGCAAGACACATAGCCACACCCTGCAAGACACATAGCCACACCCTGCAAGACACATAGCCACACCCTGCAACCCTGCAAGACACATAGCCACACCCTGACACATAGCCACACCCTGCAAGACACATAGCCACACCCTGCAAGACACATAGCCACACCCTGCAAGACACATAGCCACACCCTGCAAGACACATAGCCACACCCTGCAAGACACATAGCCACACCCTGCAAGACACATAGCCACACCCTGCAAGACACATAGCCACACCCTGCAAGACACATAGCCACACCCTGCAAGACACATAGCCACACCCTGCAAGACACATAGCCACACCCTGCAAGACACATAGCCAGACCCTGCAACACATAGCCACACCCTGCAAGACACATAGCACCCTGCAAGGCACATAGCCACACCCTGCAAGACACATAGCCACACCCTGCAAGACACATAGCCACACCCTGCAAGACACATAGCCACACCCTGCAAGACACATAGCCACACCCTGCAAGACACATAGCCACACCCTGCAAGACACATAGCCACACCCTGCAAGACACATAGCCACACCCTGCAAGACACATAGCCACACCCTGCAAGACACATAGCCACACCCTGCAAGACACATAGCCACACCCTGCAAGACACATAGCCACACCCTGCAAGACACATAGCCACACCCTGCAAGACACATAGCCACACCCTGCAAGACACATAGCCACACCCTGCAAGACACATAGCCACACCCTGCAAGACACATAGCCACACCCTGCAAGACACATAGCCACACCCTGCAAGACACATAGCCACACCCTGCAAGACACATAGCCACACCCTGCAAGACACATAGCCACACCCTGCAAGACACATAGCCACACCCTGCAAGACACATAGCCACACCCTGCAAGACACATAGCCACACCCTGCAAGACACATAGCCACACCCTGCAAGACACATAGCCACACCCTGCAAGACACATAGCCACACCCTGCAAGACACATAGCCACACCCTGCAAGACACATAGCCACACCCTGCAAGACACATAGCCACACCCTGCAAGACACATAGCCACACCCTGCAAGACACATAGCCACACCCTGCAAGACACATAGCCACACCCTGCAAGACACATAGCCACACCCTGCAAGACACATAGCCACACCCTGCAAGACACATAGCCACACCCTGCAAGACACATAGCCACACCCTGCAAGACACATAGCCACACCCTGCAAGACACATAGCCACACCCTGCAAGACACATAGCCACACCCTGCAAGACACATAGCCACACCCTGCAATACACATAGCCACACCCTGCAAGACACATAGCCACACCCTGCAAGACACATAGCCACACCCTGCAAGACACATAGCCACACCCTGCAAGACACATAGCCACACCCTGCAAGACACATAGCCACACCCTGCAAGACACATAGCCACACCCTGCAAGACACATAGCCACACCCTGCAAGACACATAGCCACACCCTGCAAGACACATAGCCACACCCTGCAAGACACATAGCCACACCCTGCAAGACACATAGCCACACCCTGCAAGACACATAGCCACACCCTGCAAGACACATAGCCACACCCTGCAAGACACATAGCCACACCCTGCAAGACACAGTAAGTACATTTGTTAAAAAAGATACATTAGCATAATAAGAACCTTGACAGTCATCTTGCACACAAGACGCTCACAGTCACATAAAGTACCAGACTTCATACCTTGCTAAATTAAAGCTCCATTTTACTCATACAGTTTCTCAACCCTCACTTAGCATAACACATGTCATTAAAAATTCCCTGACACCAAGCCACTCACTTGACCCACACAACTCACATTACACCTCTTGTCCTTCAAATGCACCAATCACGCCCGCGCCTTCCTCAAGAAGCCAGCCTCGTCACGTCCCCTGAATCTGTAATGCCCATAAGTTCTCCACTCGAAAGCTACGATATCCATCTGAAAATTTGAAATACCATCTGTTCCCAGTGATATCCTTATTCCTCCTATGTGTCCCATAAAATATCGCTGCCAGGGCCCTAATTCGCTCCCCCACCAGCGCTCTCCGTAAAACCCACGAAGTATACACGAAGTCGGCTACCAGATTACCCATCGCATTTTGTACCGGCACCTCCACACCTCCACATCCAAGCTTAATGCCTGTAGAATACAAATGCCACCCCCACCCACCATACGTAAAACCTTGCTAAACCACTCTCTCACATAAGAACATAAGAACATAAGAAAGGAGGCACACTGCAGGAGGCCTGTTGGCCCATACTAGGCAGGTCCTTTACAATTCATCCCACTAACAAAACATTTGCCCAACCCAGTTTTCAATGCCACCCAAGAAATAAGCTCTGATGTGCAAGTCCCACTCAAATCCAACCCCTCCCACTCATGTACTTATCCAACCTAAATTTGAAACTACCCAAAGTCCTAGCCTCAATAACCCAACTAGGTAGACTGTTCCACTCATCAACTACCCTATTTCCAAACCAATACTTTCCTATGTCCTTTCTAAATCTGAACTTATCTAATTTAAATCCATTACTGCGGGTTCTCTCTTTGAGAGACATCCTCAAGACCTTATTAATATCCCCTTTATTAATACCTATCTTCCACTTGTACACTTCGATCAGGTCTCCCCTCATTCTTCGTCTAACAAGTGAATCTAACTTAAGAGTCTTCAATCTTTCTTCATAAGGAAGATTTCTAATGCTATGTATTAATTTAGTCATCCTACGCTGAATGTTTTCTAACGAATTTATGTCCATTCTGTAATATGGAGACCAGAACTGAGCTGCATAATCTAGGTGAGGCCTTACTAATGATGTATAAAGCTGCAGTATGACCTCTGGACTTCTGTTGCTTACACTTCTTGATATAAATCCCAGTAATCTATTTGCCTTATTACGTACGCTTAGGCATTGCTGTCTTGGCTTAAGGTTGCTGCTCACCATAACCCCCAAGTCCTTTTCGCAATCTGTATGGCTAAGTTCTACATCATTTAACTTATAAGTACTAGGGTTATGGGCACTCCCGAGCTTCAGAACCTTGCATTTATCTACATTGAACTGCATCTGCCACTTTTCTGACCAAGAATAGAGTTTGTTTAAATCCTCCTGAAGTTCCATAACATCTACGTTTGAATCAATTATCCTACCTATCTTTGTGTCATCGGTGAATTTGCTCATATCACTAGTAATTCCCTCATCAAGATCATTGATATATATTATAAACAACAACGAGCCCAAGACTGATCCCCGTGGAACGCCACTTGTTACAGATCCCCACTCGGATTTAACCCCATTTATGGACACTCTCTGCTTCCTGTCAGTGAGCCATGACTCGATCCACGAGAGCACTTTTCCCCCAATGCCATGAGCTGCCACTTTCTTTAACAGTCTATGGTGCGGAACTCTATCAAAAGCCTTACTAAAATCTAAGTAAATAATATCAAATTCAAATTCTTTATCGTGGTTCCAACCTTTCACAAAAATATACTGCATGGAAAACAGTGTCAATACCCCCACACTCACAACATTCCCGTCCCTCCTGCACACACCTATTACCTAATACCTCCCCTGACGGCAATATATTATGGAGAAATTTAAACATTACCTCCCGCACCACAGCCTTCAATCGCAACCCTTGCAGGTGCCCCATATATCACTCCATGTATACATCGGATACAAACCCACAACCCTAGCAACTACCTCCCCATCACCCACCCGAGCCAGTGTACCTATCTTAACCCCACAGGGTTCCCTTGCATAACACAACAACCTCAACATTCCCTCACACACCTGAACATCCCTACCCCTCGCCCAACGTACCAAGTCCCTTCTCACCCATGCCAAACCTGTACTTGTGATTCTGCCCTCCCTCAAATAACTATGTTTAACGTACATACCCAACAACCTTAGATGCAGTGCCATTAACCCCAGCCCTTCTTGGCGTACCGGTAAACACACAACATCTCTCGACAACCATTCACAACCCGAACCCTAAATATAGTGATACACACGCTTAAACAGACGCTTCTCATCACATGTTTCCAAGGGATATATACCTGCCACATGCCATAGCTTACTATACAGTTTCACATTCACCACAATAGCATGCTGGTGCAGCATCAAACCTCCTGTACGCAAACCTGCTAATCTACCCAAAACCCTATCTACAGCTTCTTTCGAATTCACCTTCCGTGCCTCCAGGATATTTTCCATGTGAACAACCCCACATACCTTAAGTATACTTACCATTGACCAACCTTCACCCTGTTCATATACCCCACCCACACCATCCCCCACCCTCAATAACATCGACTTGTCTCTATTAAGCGTCATCCCTGTTGCCATGCCAAAACTCTCCAACAACTCACTAACCCTAGGTAAATCCTCTGACCTTCTAAATAGCACTGTGGTGTCATAAACATATCCAACGATCCTCAGTTCCACAGACACCCCATCCCACACCATCCCGTCCCGTACGCCCCAACGCACAGCCCTATAGAACGGGTCCTGGAGTAATACAAAGAGAAGCTGCGACAGAGGGCATCCCTGCCTTAAGCCCCTTTCCATCCTAACAGGTTGACCTAGTCTACCATTCACTTGTACCCTAACCGTTGCCTTCTTATGCAACACCTAAGTCCAACTGACGATTTCCCTCCCAAACCCCTGCCATTGCATAAACTTCCACAATGCCTCACGCTCCACACAGTCATACGCTGCATGCCAATCTAATGCTAAAACCTCACCCTTGATGTTTCTCCCACTTTCATCTATAAACCTACGTGTAATCCTCTGCCCCACACACATCGAACGCCCAGGCACTCCATATTGACCCTCGTCCAAAACACTGGCAAGAACACCTTTCAACCTATTTCCAAACACTTTAGCAAAGATCTTGTAATCGCCACACATTAAGGTGATTGAACGGTAGTCATGCACACATTCACAAGACTTTTTTTAGGGACCATGACCACTACACCCGTTCTCTGCTGTTCCCCCAACCTACCCCTGGTTTTCATGGCATTAAATAACTTCACTAAAAACTCATGCAAACACTCCCAGTTTTCCCTATAAAAATCACAAGGGATGCCATCAATACCAAGCGATTTACCCATGCTCATCCCGTCCACTGCCACCCTAATCTCCTCCTCACTTATAGGCCCACCCAAACTCAATCGATCCTTATGCACTAGATTACAGTTTACCCATTCGCCCATTGCGCCTAACACCTCACAATTAACCCCCACACTTTTACCATTCTTTTCGTACCACGCATCCACATAACAACCCATACCCTCTGTAGACGAAAGCACCTGCCCCTGACAATATCCCGCCATTTGCTCCTGTACCCGCAAACTCATCACCTCTGTTGCCCTACGACGTGTCCCCTGCTCCCGCAAGACATACGCCGACGGACGGTCCCCCCCATTAGACCTCATCAAGGCCCCCTGCAACCCTTGCAGCATCAAAATTGCGATTTTGAATATCCCTAATCCGTTGTTTCAAACCCTCAATCTCAATCATCGGATATGCACCCCACCCCTCCCATATAGCATTCTTGTAGTTGACCCTCAAGGTAATTTAAAATCCCATATTGAAACTGCCTCTCTTCCTTTCCCCTCTTCTGATAAAAATCCCTCACCTTTCCCTTACCGACCGAGTCCCACCACCCAATGACATCAACCCCCCCCCTCCATCAGCCCACCACCTTTTCCAAGCATGCGCAAAAGATTCCCTCCCCTCCCCTGTTTTCAATAACCCAACATTTATCTTCCAGAAACCTCTGAAACGCTTCGGCAAACCCTCCCAATTTAAATTGACCAGAACCCCACGATGATCAGAGAAGCTTACATTCAATGCACACACACTGCTCACCCTGACCCCCCGAGATACATAAATGCGATCAAGCCTCGCCGCATAATCACGCTTAATAAACGTATGTGTCACTCCGCTCACCTCCCCTCTAGCATCCACTACATTCACACCTCTCAACAGATCCCCTAAAAACCCCGAAAAAAAAACCTCCCCCTATGCTCTACATCCTTACGTCGGACAACACAGTTCCAATCACCTCCTATAATTGTAATACCTTGCAGTGATCTGAAATGGTAGACAAGGACATCCCTAAAGAATCTATTTTTAAAACTCATGTCCCCTTCCGCCGGCCCATACACCCCAATGAAACCCACCCGAACCCCTCCCCACTTACCCTCGACCCTAACCACCCGCCCCTCCTCCCCTACCTCACACCTATGCAAAAGAAACGGGCTGTTTTCCTTAATTAATAGTGCCACACCATCTTTCAGTCGTGTAGAGCAACCCATGTACACGTCATATCCGGTAATTCACAATTCACCTAAATATTTATAATTATGCTCCTGCAAGAACACAAGGTCTGGCACATATCTCCTCAAATAACCCTCCAGAACTTTACATTTGCCCAATGCCTTCAACCAATTAACATTTAAAGTAAGACACCTGAAGGCCATAATGAGGGCTTTCCCTTAGACACCCTAACACACTTAGAACTCTGGTGAGAAACCCCACCCCGCCCCCCACACTTCCCATCATCTTCACCTTGCTCATGCTCTTCATTCTTTAAACCACCTTTCTCTCTAGGTGTTGGATCATGCCAGGTTTTCTTCCCCGTCCTTTACCCAGGCGTCAAAACATCCTCACTATCAGAAATGACAGCCGTCCTCTTGCGATAGCCACGCTTCTCACGCTTCGCCTCCTCCTGGGCATCTTCCCTGTGGACCTCCACTGCCTCACTGGACCCGTCCCTCATCACTCACAACCTTCTCATTGAGGCCGCCCACCTCAGCCTCTACACTCACATCATCCAAGCCAGCATTGACCGAAACATCCAGTAAGCCGTCCAGGGCCTCCTGAATTGTAGCTTCCAAAACATAGTGTGCAATTGCAGACTCCTCACCACTCTTCGCCGACACCAAGCCTACGTCCTCGTCAAGTCCAGTGAGTGTCACACACTCAGGCGACGACGCCTCCTCCCTCTCCACCTCCATACTCCACGCCTCCCGCGACAAAGGCTTACGTTGCATTGCCATTGCATAAGTCAGTTGGTCTGTAGTACCATCAGATCCCGCCTCAGCTTCAGGTTTCCCACGTCTCGTTGGACAAGTCGGCGCTATGTGGTCGTACGCCCCACACACACAGCACGTACGCCTCTGACCTGAGTATGTTACATACACCTGAGTCCGAAAGTCCTCCATTCCCACATAAGATGGAATAGGATGCCTTAGCGACATTTTCAGGGAAAACGTCCCTTCAGGGAAGCCAACTAGTGGCCCATCTCGCCAACGTCCCAATGTCGCCATGTGGATCGTCCCATATCGTCCAATCACCTGCCGTAAATCACTTTCATCCGCCTCGAAAGGTACATTACGCACCTTGACCCAGACGTAGAATCTTGATACGTCATGAAGACGGACACTAACGCCAGGGGTAACCGTCTTAACCACGTCCTGATACTTGGCCCCCATGTTGTCATATGTACTGCTCAGCCGGAACTTGACGAAAATGCGTGCCACACCATTCAGTGAGACTCCATAAAGATCTTCATTAGGGATACCGTACGTATCCCGCAATATCGCCGTCAGCAACATGTTGGTATTCTGCGCAGTAAGCACGCCCCTCACTAATTCCAAACAGACAGTGTTCACACGTCTGTGGCCACTCTCCACCATGATGAAAAAACTGTCACCTGCCACCATGGGTCAGAGCGCAGTTCCAAGTACGGCCTCTCTACTCAAGAGTTGAGAGACGAATATGAAAGCTGCGCAGAAAGCCAGATGATTTGGGAGCTACTGCGCAGCCTGTCCGCACGGCCCGAGAGCGATGTGGACAATCAATGTAGTTTTACTTCTTTGTGTAGTTGATGTTGATTAACCACGTGAGAGTGGACATGGGTTTAACTGGTTGGGGTTGGGGGGTGTAAGTTGATGTTGATTAACCACGTGAGAGTGGACATGGGTTTAACTGGTTGGGGTTGGGGGGTGTAAGTTGATGTTGATTAACCACGTGAGAGTGGACATGGGTTTAACTGGTTGGGGTTGGGGGGTGTAAGTTGATGTTGATTAACCACGTGAGAGTGGACATGGGTTTAACTGGTTGGGGTTGGGGGGTGTAAGTAGAAGTGAGGGATGTATGTGTCAGAATAAGTTTTTGATTCTGAAGAACTTTGTTTCGAGGTCAGGTGTAGGTTGTGTTAGGTTTGTCTTAGTGAAATTCTGTACTGTTATTTATTCAGTGGACTATAGTAGTACCAGTGTTAAGTTCTTCCTTATAACATGTAACTCTGAACGTACCTTGTAAGTTTTTTTATGTAGTGATCCTTTTATGGTTTAGTGTTTAATGCTTTCAATTTTGCGTTTAGGCATGTGACAGTGAGCATACTATCAGTTTGTGTGTGTGGAGGGAGAGTGTTAGAAGCGTCTGATGTTAGCAACAGTATTACGTAAACCTGTCATGTGTGACACAGGTTTTTTAGAGGTTGGATGTACGTTGTGTTGTTAGGTCAGTATTAGTGCCATTATGTAAGGTGTCTGTAATTAATGGACTGGAGTTGTACCAGTGAAGATTCTTTGTTCATATCCAGTATCATTGTACCATATTGTTATACGTTAATACCTTTATCTGTATTTTGTACATAGTTTTAAATAACATATAAAGAAAAATCAACTTATACGCTCTCCAATTCATTATATTTCGTTTCATTCTCTCTAAATGTCTGAACAACCTATTTAGCCATCGTGATAATACCTTTAAAAACCATCCACCAACTTATTATCTCATTCTAATTGTAATAATAACATCAATTATATTAATATTGATTATTATAATAATAATAATAATAATAATAATAATAATAATAATAATAATAATAATAATAATAATAATATTATTATTATTATTATTATTATTATTATTATTATTATTATTATTATTATTATGTATTTACATAAATATTATTATTTTTCGGGTCACCTTCCCTGGGTGGGAAACGACCGATGTGTTTATAAAAAAAATACATACAAAAAATATTAATAAAACAAATGATAATACTACTACTAATACTACTACTACTACAACCATTAATTCTACTTATATTACTACGACTACTACTATTTCACTACTACTTCTGTTACTAAATAATACATTATTATTATTATTATTATTATTATTATTATTATTATTATTATTATTATTATTATTATTATTATTATTATTAAATATGGTAGTAGTTGTACTATTAGTACTACTATTATTATTAATAATAAGTTTTAGGAATT
>NW_027200833.1:0-16522 GCF_038502225.1 Cherax quadricarinatus
AATAATGTGTGTGTGTTTTCTAAGATGTTACATTGACTGAAAACAAATCAAATGCTACATATTTACCTTCTTAGCTTTAATGCCATATGCCTTTTCAAGGTGAGTTACAATTTTCTTCTGTGCAACTCTTAATTCTGAATGAACCGGCGTTACCAAAGGAGACCCACCATCATCCTCAATGTAAAAGTAGCGAAGATTTTGAACATCAACCTTCAAAACAAAATTACTTATTAGACAAAAATAGTCAAGACACATAAGGCAAGAGAAATTTGATAAGGTTTTCTATAACTTGTACAGTAAGTAGAATGATAAATAAAATATTGATACATAAAGTAGTTGCCTACTAGACATCAACATAATCAAATTATTTTTTCTGTTTCGCAATGTGCTTCTTTTATTGCTTTCCTTACGAAAAGCATAAAAATAAAGCTTGACAATCTATGCATCACTTCAAAATAACATGCAGCCACTATGGCTACAGCATTTATTTCATTTTATTGATCTGAAAAAAATCATTTGATACTATTGTTTACAGTATCCTCCTTCAACAAGAGTACTCTCAACTTAAAAGCACATACATTTATTTTTATCATACCTTATCTCAATGAGAGATACCAACATGTTATTATAAAGGACATTACCTCATCAACATTGTCTATAAATATTGGTTTACAACAGCATCCTGAACTCTATACTTTCCTTCTTTACATCAGTCATCTACCAAACACAACCCATATGCATAAACCAATGCTAGTTGCAGACAGCATCACACCTGCTGCCTCAAATCAAGATTCAGCTCTCTTAACAATTAATACAGCAAATGATGAACTCTAATGAATCTTCACTTAGATAATACCAGACAAGTGTACAATTGATGGAGGAAACAATATAATTCAAAAACATCAGGATAAATGATACACAAATACTGTAGTAAAAAAAATAAAGGGATGAAGGTCAGGTTTTGGGCTTACACCTTAGGTAACAAATTAATTTAAAATACATTTTACTTTAACACAAATATTACAGTTTAGATGCCTCTCAAAACTGAAAATATTCCCATCTCTCCTTCAGTGTGGTGTGGGCAAGGTACTTCCCACCTCCAGGACTCAAATCTAGCTAACTAGTTTCCCTGAATCACTTCACAAAGTGTTACCTTGCTCACACTCCAACAGTTTATCACATCCCAAAAGCCATTTAAATCCACTCACTCTTATCTAATATGCTCACACACGCCTGCTAGATGTCCAAGCCCCTCGCACACAAGACCTTCTTTACCCCCTCCCTCCAACCTTTCCTAGGGTGACCCCTACCCCACCTCAGATTTATACACATAAGTCATTCTATTTTTCCCCTTCCTCTGTAAAGGTCCAAACCCCCTGAATAACTCATCAGCCCTGCACCTCCTCCTCCTAATTTCCAAACTACAAACTCTCTGCTTAATATTTACACATCACACTGCATTCAGACAATACACTTTCACTGCTTCCAACCTCCTCCTCCTCCTCACTGCAACTTTTAAAACCAATGCTTTAGAACTGTGTGTGTGTTGGCATCACTATCCTCTGATACATTACCCCTTTTCCCTCCATGGATAACATTCTTTGTCTCCACATGGTACCCTAGTAACTACCCTGGTAACCACCATGGTTCCCTGGTAATCACCATGGCTCCTTGGTAACCACCATGGTTCCCTGGTAACCACCATGGTTCCCTGGTAACCACCATGGTTCCCAGGTAACCACCATGGTTCCCTGGTAACCACCATGGTTCCCTGGTAACCCCCATGGTTTCCTGGTAACCACCATGGTGCCCTGGTAATGACTATGGTCCCCTGGTAACCCTTATGGTCCCCTGGTAACAACCATGGTCCCCTGGTAACCCTTATGGTCCCCTGGTAACCCCCATGGTTCCATGGTAACCACCATGGTTCCCTGGTAACCACCATGGTTCCCTGGTAACAACCATGGTCCCCTGGTAACCCCCATGGTTCCCTGGTAACCACCATGGTTCCCTGGTAACCCCCATGGTTTCCTGGTAACCACCATGGTGCCCTGGTAATGACTATGGTCCCCTGGTAATCCTTATGGTCCCCTGGTAACAACCATGGTCCCCTGGTAACCCCCATGGTTCCCTGGTAACCACCATGGTTCCCTGGTGACCACCATGGTTCCCTGGTAACCACCATGGTTCCCTGGTAACCATCATGGTTCCCTGGTAACACTTATGGTCCCCTGGTAACAACCATGGTCCCCTGGTAACCCCCATGGTTCCATGGTAACCACCATGGTTCCCTGGTAACCACCATGGTTCCCTGGTAACAACCATGGTCCCCTGGTAACCCCCATGGTTCCCTGGTAACCACCATGGTTCCCTGGTAACCCCCATGGTTTCCTGGTAACCACCATGGTGCCCTGGTAATGACTATGGTCCCCTGGTAACCCTTATGGTCCCCTGGTAACAACCATGGTCCCCTGGTAACCCCCATGGTTCCCTGGTAACCCCCATGGTTCCCTGGTGACCACCATGGTTCCCTGGTAACCACCATGGTGCCCTGGTAATGACTATGGTCCCCTGGTAACACTTATGGTCCCCTGGTAACAACCATGGTCCCCTGGTAACCCCCATGGTTCCATGGTAACCACCATGGTTCCCTGGTAACCACCATGGTTCCCTGGTAACCACCATGGTTCCCTGGTAACCACCATGGTTCCCTGGTAACCACCATGGTCCCCTGGTAACCACCATGGTTCCCTGGTAACCACCATGGTTCCCTGGTAACCACCATGGTTCCCTGGTAACCATCATGGTTCCCTGGTAACCACCATGGTTCCCTGGTAACCACCATGGTTCCCTGGTAACCACCATGGTTCCCTGGTAACCACCATGGTTCCCTGGTAACCACCATGGTTCCCTGGTAACCACCATGGTTCCCTGGTAACCACCATGGTTCCCTGGTAACCACCATGGTTCCCTGGTAACCACCATGGTTCCCTGATAAACCCCATGGTTTCCTGGTAACCACCATGGTGCCCTGGTAATGACTATGGTCCCCTGGTAACCCTTATGGTCCCCTGGTAACAACCATGGTCCCCTGGTAACCCCCATGGTTCCATGGTAACCACCATGGTGCCCTGGTAACCACCATGGTTCCCTGGTAACCACCATGGTTCCCTGGTAACAACCATGGTCCCCTGGTAACCCCCATGGTTCCCTGGTAACCACCATGGTTCCCTGGAGACCACCATGGTTCCCTGGTAACCACCATGGTGCCCTGGTAATGACTATGGTCCCCTGGTAACCCTTATGGTCCCCTGGTAACCCTTATGGTCCCCTGGTAACCCTTATGGTCCCCTGGTAACCCCCATGGTTCCATGGTAACCACCATGGTTCCCTGGTAACCACCATGGTTCCCTGGTAACCACCATGGTTCCCTGGTAACCACCATGGTTCCCTGGTAACCACCATGGTCCCCTGGTAACCACCATGGTTCCCTGGTAACCATCATGGTTCCCTGGTAACCACCATGGTTCCCTGGTAACCACCATGGTTCCCTGGTAACCATCATGGTTCCCTGGTAACACTTATGGTCCCCTGGTAACAACCATGGTCCCCTGGTAACCCCCATGGTTCCATGGTAACCACCATGGTTCCCTGGTAACCACCATGGTTCCCTGGTAACAACCATGGTCCCCTGGTAACCCCCATGGTTCCCTGGTAACCACCATGGTTCCCTGGTAACCCCCATGGTTTCCTGGTAACCACCATGGTGCCCTGGTAATGACTATGGTCCCCTGGTAACCCTTATGGTCCCCTGGTAACAACCATGGTCCCCTGGTAACCCCCATGGTTCCCTGGTAACCACCATGGTTCCCTGGTGACCACCATGGTTCCCTGGTAACCACCATGGTGCCCTGGTAATGACTATGGTCCCCTGGTAACACTTATGGTCCCCTGGTAACAACCATGGTCCCCTGGTAACAACCATGGTCCCCTGGTAACCCCCATGGTTCCATGGTAACCACCATGGTTCCCTGGTAACCACCATGGTTCCCTGGTAACCACCATGGTTCCCTGGTAACCACCATGGTTCCCTGGTAACCACCATGGTTCCCTGGTAACCACCATGGTTCCCTGGTAACCACCATGGTTCCCTGGTAACCACCATGGTTCCCTGGTAACCACCATGGTTCCCTGGTAACCACCATGGTTCCCTGGTAACCACCATGGTTCCCTGGTAACCACCATGGTTCCCTGGTAACCACCATGGTTCCCTGGTAACCACCATGGTTCCCTGGTAACCACCATGGTTCCCTGGTAACCCCCATGGTTTCCTGGTAACCACCATGGTGCCCTGGTAATGACTATGGTCCCCTGGTAACCCTTATGGTCCCCTGGTAACAACCATGGTCCCCTGGTAACCCCCATGGTTCCATGGTAACCACCATGGTGCCCTGGTAACCACCATGGTTCCCTGGTAACCACCATGGTTCCCTGGTAACAACCATGGTCCCCTGGTAACCCCCATGGTTCCCTGGTAACCACCATGGTTCCCTGGTGACCACCATGGTTCCCTGGTAACCACCATGGTGCCCTGGTAATGACTATGGTCCCCTGGTAACCCTTATGGTCCCCTGGTAACAACCATGGTCCCCTGGTAACCCCCATGGTTCCATGGTAACCACCATGGTTCCCTGGTAACCACCATGGTTCCCTGGTAACCACCATGGTTCTCTGGTAACCACCATGGTTCCCTGGTAACCACCATGGTTCCCTGGTAACCACCATGGTCCCCTGGTAACCACCATGGTTCCCTGGTAACCACCATGGTTCCCTGGTAACCACCATGGTTCCCTGGTAACCACCATGGTTCCCTGGTAACCACCATGGTTCCCTGGTAACCACCATGGTTCCCTGGTAACCACCATGGTTCCCTGGTAACCATCATGGTTCCCTGGTAACCATCATGGTTCCCTGGTAACCACCATGGTTCCCTGGTAACCACCATGGTTCCCTGGTAACCACCATGGTTCCCTGGTAACCACCATGGTTCCCTGGTAATCACCATGGCTCCCTGGTAACCCCCATGGTTCCCTGGTAACCACCATGGTTCCCTGGTAACCATGATGGTTCCCTGGTAACCACCATGGTTCCCTGGTAACCACCATGGTTCCCTGGTAACCATCATGGTTCCCTGGTAACCACTATGGTCCCCAGGTAACCACCATGGTCCTCAGGTAACCCCCATGGTTCCCTGGTAACCACCATGGTCTCCTGGTTACCACCATGGTCCCTTGGTAACCCCAATGGTACCCTGGTAACAACCATGGTCCCCTGGTGACCCCCATGGTCACTTGCCTGGCCTTCCCATCCTGCTCCCTATGATCACCTGCCTGATTCCAGGCAGGTGATCTCTCAACTGTCCCCCAGAACACCAACAACTCTCACAGTTCATCTGATAATATGATTTTAAACAAAATTTCTCAAACTGGGTGAATGGATAACAGAGGTTTTGGGTTAAAATAGGAATATTTATAACAGGCTTTACTGTAGTGCCTTCTTATGCTTAGAATACAGATTTGCATTAATTTATGCATTAAACAAATATTATGTACATAATGTCCACCCATTAAAAAATACCATAAACTAAAATTTACCTTTTGGTCCAGTTTGAGCATGTGAACATTACTGGCAGCTAGGATCTTAAGTAGTGGAGTCAGATCTTTGACATATCTACACATGGGTCCAGTCACCAGAAAATTCATTGCTTCACCACTTGCTTTAGGCTCCTGGCCTAGATTACTTACTATTCCTGTAGGAAATATATGTTGAATTTGGATAATACTACTGAATTAATGAGCAAAATAAATACTACATTAAAATTGATAAATTTGGAAAAAAGGAAGAGTTAGTGCGTGGCATGTTAACATATTGTACGTAGTGGGGTTAATAAAGTCATAGTGTGAGTGTAAGGTACATACAGTGGGCTCTGCTGGTGTAGGGCTCTTGATTTATAGACAACACACACATCAAAAAGAAGCTTTTATTAATGGAGAATTTCACTAAACGAGGCTTATCAAGTACATAAAACATCAGAAATGCGTAACACACAAGCTTGCTTGTGCATGTGTTGCTTGTTTTGATATTTGTACATGATAAAGCCTCATATACATGAAATGTCACATTAATGAAAATCTCCTTTTGGTATACATGTCTTTGCTTGTTGCCAATGCCATACTTCAACTCCAGTATGTATCCTGTTGTAGCCTGGGGAGGTGTATAGATTATCATTTGAAGCAAGCCAATAGTAGATGAATAAGACTTAAGTGCAACACTGGCTATCATTATTATGGAAATGTTTTTCAAACCAGTGACTTAATATATAATCAATCAAATACAGAGAATAATTACTGGAGTTGGTGGAAGACATTAAGAGAAAATTTGAAGTGATCAGTCTCTCTGTCCATCCCTGTGCACCTGCTCTAGATTTATCAAGACTGAGACCGAACATCAACCAAGACAGAGGGACAGTTTCCCTCAAATTTCCTCTTCATGTCCTCCACACATTCCAGTAATTCTCTTTTCTCCTTCCATAACTGATCATTTAACATTACTGCTACCCCTTCCTTTGCTCTAACTCTCTCAGATACTCCAGATTTAATCCCATTTATTTCCCCCCACTGAAACTCTCCTACCCCCTTCAGCTTTGTTTCGCTTAGGGCCAGGACATCCAACTTCTTTTCATTCATAACATCAGCAATCATCTGTTTCTTGTCATCCGCACTACATCCACGCACATTTAAGCAACCCAGTTTTATAAAGTTTTTCTTCTTCTCTTTTTTAGTAATTGTATACAGGAGAAGGGGTTACTAGCCCATTGCTCCCGGCATTTTAGTCGCCTCATACGACACGCATGGCTTACGGAGGAAAGATTCTTTTCCACTTCCCCATGGACAATAGAAGAAATAAAAAAGAACAAGAGCTATTTAGAAAAAGGAGAAAAACCTAGATGTATGTATATATATATATGCATGTGCGTGTCTGTGAAGTGTGACCAAAGTGTAAGTAGGAGTAGCAAGATATCCCTGTTATCTTAGCGTGTTTATGAGACAGAAAAAGAAACCAGCAATCCTACCATCATGCAAAACAGTTACAGGTTTTTGTTTCACAGTCATCTGGCAGGACGGTAGTACTTCCCTGGGTGGTTGCTGTCTACCAACCTACTACCTACAAAATGTTACATATGTGTCTTATTCATCTATTTGTCAGTTTTGTATACCATTAATATAATAACAGAAGCCAATAATACTGTTACAGTTGTGGAAGCTGTCCCAGTTTCCAAAAAGTGGTGTTATTTCTCACTGACTATTCTCTTCACAGGTGATGTTGATACTTATTTTTGTGTACATGGCTCACTCTTGAGGTCAGTTGATGGCATTTTTGTCTTTTCTTTTAGAAATTGTTCAGAAACTTTGCTTATTACACCGTTTTATTAGAATGTGCATGGATGCATAAATGTTAATCAGGCATTATGTAACTCATCCTCTCTAACTACTTAGGCAGCTTCCAATTATGTAAAGAGTTTTTATGAGACAGTTGCTTTTTGCTGATGATACTGTGCTTATGGGAGATTCTAAAGAAAAATTGCAAAGGTTAGTGGACGAGTTTGGGAGTGTGTGTAAAGGTAGAAAGTTGAAAGTGAACATAGAAAAGAGTAAGGTGATGAGGGTATCAAATGATTTAGATAAAGAAAAATTGGATATCAAATTGGGGAGGAGGAGTATGGAAGAAGTGAATGTTTTCAGATACTTGGGAGTTGACGTGTCGGCAGATGGATTTATGAAGGATGAGGTTAATCATAGAATTGACGAGGGGGAAAAAAGTGAGTGGTGCGTTGAGGTATATGTGGAGACAAAAAACGTTATCTATGGAGGCAAAGAAGGGAATGTATGAAAGTATAGTAGTACCAACACTCTTATATGGGTGTGAAGCTTGGGTTGTAAATGCTGCAGCGAGGAGGCGGTTGGATGCAGTGGAGATGTCCTGTCTAAGGGCAATGTGTGGTGTAAATATTATGCAGAAAATTCGGAGTGTGGAAATTAGGAGAAGGTGTGGAGTTAATAAAAGTATTAGTCAGAGGGCTGAAGAGGGGTTGTTGAGGTGGTTTGGTCATTTAGAGAGAATGGATCAAAGTAGAATGACATGGAGAGCGTATAAATCTGTAGGGGAAGGAAGGCGGGGTAGGGGTCGTCCTCGAAAAGGTTGGAGGGAGGGGGTAAAGGAGGTTTTGTGGGCGAGGGGCTTGGACTTCCAGCAAGCGTGCGTGAGCGTGTTAGATAGGAGTGAATGGAGACGAATGGTATTTGGGACCTGACGAGCTGTTGGAGTGTGAGCAGGGTAATATTTAGTGAAGGGATTCAGGGAAACCGGTTATTTTTATATAGCCGGACTTGAGTCCTGGAAATGGGAAGTACAATGCCTGCACTCTAAAGGAGGGGTTTGGGATATTGGCAGTTTGGAGGGATATGTTGTGTATCTTTATACGTATATGCTTCTAAACTGTTGTATTCTGAGCACCTCTGCAAAAACAGTGATTATGTGTGAGTGAGGTGAAAGTGTTGAATGATGATGAAAGTATTTTCTTTTTGGGGATTTTCTTTCTTTTTGGGTCACCCTGCCTCGGTGGGAGACGGCCGACTTGTTAAAAAAAAAAAAAAAAAAGCACTTTTAATTTTAAAGGTCTCCTCTGAAATTATATGCTGCACATTACAAAATTTAAATTCTGAACCTGATCTTGTTTTTTAACCCTTTCAGGGTTTCAGCCGTACTAGTATGGCTTATGCACCAGGGTTTTTGACGTACTAGTACGCCTAAATTCTAGCGCCCTCAAATCTAGTGAGAGAAAGCTGGTAGGCCTACATATGAAAGAATGGGTCTATGTGGTCAGTGTGCGCAGTATAAAAAAAATCCTGCAGCACACAGTGTGTAATGAGAAAAAAAAAACTTTGACCGTGTTTTTGGATTAAAACAGCGACTTTGCACTGTATTTTCGTATGGTATTTATTGTTGTATTCTAGTTTTCCTGGTCTCATTTTATAGAATGGAAGACATATTACAGAAATTGAGATGATTTTGACTGGTTTTACAATGAAAAGTACCTTGAAATTGAGCTCAAAGTAGCAGAAATGTTCGATTTTTACCAAAGTTCAAAAGTAAACAAATCATGCTAAGCGTCCAATACACGTCAACTGGTGAGTCTAATATTCTTTCACAAGTGCGCTGATATTATTTATACCATTTCTACACTAATGCAGTAGTCTGCATAACAGTAAATCTTCTATTTTTTGTGAGAATAAAAATTCAAAGTGGAAAGCAAAAGAATGTAAGAGGGGCATGGGGACGTGACTAATGAACAGAGGAAATGTTATTTTAGTGCCAGGAATGTCTTTCTTGTTTATTCTGGACCCTATTTGGAAATTGGCATCTTTTGAAATTTGTGTGAAATTGGCAAAATTGCTAAATTCTGACCACTGTATTGGATAGTTGAAATCGGTAAATGGGTGGTTTCTTGTACTCATTCGATAGAAAAAATGGAGTTCTAGCGAAATAGTTATGATTTTTGTCGACTAGTACACTGGAATTGGCCGAAAATAGGGCTCAAAGTGGGCAAAATCGCCGATGCGTAAACATCGTCGAGACCGCTAACTTTGCGAGAGCATAATTCCGTAAGTTTTCCATCAAATTTCATACTTTTGGTGTCATTATGATTGGGAAAAGATTCTCTACATGTGATGATGATGAAATGAAGATGATTATATAATATAAACTGCATCGTAAAAAATAAAATTGACTTTAGTTTACTTTACTTCACAAGCATCCTTGTGCCCCCTGAAGGACATGGTTATGGAAGCATTTGATAATAATGCTCGCCTTCTGTTCAGCGCAACACAGGAAATATGATTAAATAACTAAATGATAACATATATCGTACTGAATAAGCTTGTCGACAGTCTTGGCCTCTTCTAGAGCCTCGTCAAATCGAGAGTCGACTACGCAGTTGAGTATAGGGTTGATTTCCTTGATGCGTGCTATAAATGATTTGACGACTTCTTCACTTGTGAGCTGTAAGGAAAAAATATAAATCCTTCTTCTAAACTATTCAGAATAGTAGACATTTTGGTCACATTTTAATGTTAGAAGAATTCTGAGGAAGCACATGAAATATTCCTATACATTAGGACTTGATGACTTGGTTATCACATAAATGAAGCAGGTGATGGGCTGCCTATCACATATGTGACACAGGTGATAGGTTACCTATCACATACATGAAGCAGGTGATGGATTGCCTATCACATACATGAAGCAGGTGATGGATTGCCTATCAAATACATGAGGCAGGTGATGGACTGCCTATCAAATACATGAGGCAGGTGATGGGTTGCCTATCACATACACGAGGCAGGTGATGGGTTGCCTATCACATATGTGAGGCAGGTGATGGACTGCCTATCACATACATGAGGCAGGTGATGGGTTGCCTATCATATACATGAGGCAGGTGATGGATTGCCTATCAAATACATAAGGCAGGTGATGGGTTGCCTATCACATATATGAGGCAGGTGATGGAGTGCCTATCAAATACAAGAGGCAGGTGATGGGCTGCCTGTCACATACATGAGGCAGGTGATGGCTGATGCATAAGACACATGTGCAACACTTGGCAATCTTTACTGCCATGATATTTCACCTCTACACAGCAGGCTTTTTCAGTCTAATACACAGGCGACTTTTATACTGATGAAGATTGAGCCACTTATGCAAGATATGGGAATCTTTATTGAGTAAACGTTTCACCACACAGTAGATTCATCAGTCCAATACAAATCAGAAGGGGGTAAGGAGAGAAGGAGTTCGAGGTAATCAGTCCCTCAGCCTGGAGTTGATGTGTTCAGTCCATCAGTCTTGTAGAAAGTACAGCATAGGGCCATAGACGTGGCTTATATACTTTAGTCAGGTGTATATAAGTCACGTCTATGGCCCTATGCTGTACTTTCTACAAGATTGATGGGCTGAACACATTGACTCCAGGCTGAGGACTGATTACCTCAAACTCCTCCTCTCCTTACACCCTTCTGATGAAGCAACTGTGTGGTGAAACGTTTCGTCAATAAAGATTCCCATATCTTGCATAAGTGTCTCAATCTTCATCTTGTCAGTTTTTTAAACCATTTATCACGACTTTTATATTGGAGACAGTGGAAGACATGAAGAGGTAATTTCAAGGTGTTTTGTTCCTTAGCCTCCATAGGTGTTCAGTCACTTAGCCTTGACAGGTGTTGTCTATTAGCTTGATAGGTGTTCAGTCACTTAGGCTAAATCTAAAGCAGAGGCATAAGGATGGACAGAGCAAGGCTACTGGGCTAAACACTTTCTATTAATGCTAAGAGACTGAACATTGTATATTAAGGCTAAGGGACTGAACACTTTCTACAAAATTACATTGGAACCTCAGTATACGACCAGGTCCCTGCTCAAACAAAGCTCAGCATGACCAAACAAATATGGCCTGCCAGAGCTTCACTGTAAAGTATTTTGTGTTTCTTCAAATTTTTTGGTGTTTTTTTTTTTTGTATTATTTGTATAAATAAGTAGCCATGGGACCCACAATGATTAGTAACAACAGCCAACCAAACAGAAAATTGGTTGGAAAGAACTTGTTCGATACTCAAATGGAGTGGCACTCGAACAGCCTTCTGGAATGAATTAAGGTCACATACCAAGGTTCCACTCTACCTTTCTTTTCTTCTACTGTCTCCAGTATAAAAGTCAATTCTGTATTCGACTGAAAAAGACTGCTGCACAGGCAAAATGACTTGTCAAGGATACCCAGGTATCTGCACATGTATTATAGTATTTACAGATGACTTTTATATTACAAGGTAATTACGTTCCTCAAAATGCCGTGTTAGGTAAAATCGTGTTAGATAAACTGAAGAACTTATGGGGAAAATTGGGTTATGTTCCTGGGAGCCTCCAAAAAGCCAAAGAACTTGTTTTAGACCAACAGATCTTACAAAAATAAAAGTGAATATATAACTGCAGTTCATTGTCATGATATATTATGTTTTTACTGCTTAAGGCTACAAATGCAACAGAAATAATAGTATTTCTTATCTTAAATTGTGGGTGCTGGTGCTTGTGGATGATTGTGAAGAGAGTGGAGATGCATTGTTTGGCCCTACTAGGCTGAGGTGGATGGTTGTTGGTTGTCAGCAGAAGTGGATGGTAGAGGTTCTGATACTAAAGAACATAAGAAAGCAGGAACACTACAGTAGACCTGTTGGCCCATACTAGGCAGGCCCTTCACAAATCATCCCACTAACTGTTGTATTGGGTGTATTGGAGTGTGCATAAATTATGTAATGGATCTCTGGGCTCTGCATAATATTCACACCACACAAGGTGTGGTGTGAATATTATGCAGAGACATGCCATCTCCACCTCCAGCCTCCTTGTAGCTGCAACATTCACAACCCATGCTTCATACCCATATAAATGTGGGTACCATTATGCTCTAATACAATACCCTTTTTTCCTCCACTGATAAGGCTCTATACCTCCACAGATGACTCAAAGCACTACCCACCACCTCTTTCCCATTGTCGATTCAATAGTTCACCTCATCTTTCACAGACCTGACTGCTGACAAGTCCACTCCCAAATATCTGAACACATTCACTTAGTCCATACTCCCTCCTTCCAATTTTATACAGTAGGGCCCCACTTATACAGCAGGTTAGGTTCCAGGCTACCGCTGTAAAGCGGAAATCGCCGAAAAGTGGAACACCCTTTTTTCCCCTTATAAATGCATACAAATACTAGATAACAAGTTTACACTAACATATATTAAGTTAGCAATAGAACTAGGCAACAAAAAACAATAAAAAAGTACAATGCTCACATAGTGCACCCATTACTTACCTTAAAATATTTCTAGTCTTAATCTAGGGTGAGACGAGTAGTATTTATTGTAAGAAATCAAGTGTGGTATGTATGGTAGTCAGCAAGGCTACCATACCAGGCCATTCCACCCACACATAATATTCTATGATATTTAAGCATTCCAGAGCGATAAAATGCATATACAGTTCACTCATTACTTACCTTAAAATATTTGTAGTCTTAATGTAGGGTCAGGCGTGAGTAAACGAGATTACACGGATAAATGAGAGAGAGAGAGAGAATGAGTACATGAGGGAGGACAGGCGCAGTTATGTAAACAAACTAGGTGAACATAAGTTTTGTAAACAAACGAAGTGTACACGTCCGGTTTGTGTACAAGTTACGTTGTGTACAAGTTGTCTCTACATTGATACGGTAGAATAAATAAGGAAGAACGCTCCCATTTTCATGTAACACAATTTTTAGAAGAAATGACGCTCTGAATGAGGGAATGGAAATAAGTCACTCTGACTTTTTTGGGTTATCCAAGATACTTTACACACATGCTGTTATGTATAACAATCTATGTAACTGTATTTGTGTATACCTGAATAAACTTACATACGAAAGAAATAATTTTCTACAGTTACCCCCAGTAACACATTTTCTCTTATGTTAGACTAGAGAAAATGTTATTCTTGCCATCACTTGTATAAGTTATCTGGCTACCACATATCATATTTATGTTTATTTATTCTACTGTGGGGTGTATTTATCATCTATATATGTTATGTATCGTGTTTATTATATAATTTTGAAAAAAATATCATGGATGGATTAATGAAAATGTGTATATTAACGTAATATGTATACGACATTTAATGAGACTCGGTGATTATTTATTTTTTTTATTATCACACTGGCCGACTCCCACCAAGGCAGGGTGGCCCGAAAAAGAAAAACTTTCACCATCATTCACTCCATCACTGTCTTGCCAGAAGGGTGCTTTACACTACAGTTTTTAAACTGCAACATTAACACCCCTCCTTCAGAGTGCAGGCACTGTACTTCCCATCTCCAGGACTCAAGTCCGGCCTGCCGGTTTCCCTGAATCCCTTCATAAATGTTACTTTGCTCACACTCCAACAGCACGTCAAGTATTAAAAACCATTTGTCTCCATTCACTCCTATCAAACACGCTCATGCATGCCTCCTGGAAGTCCAAGCCCCTCGCACACAAAACCTCCTTTACCCCCTCCCTCCAACCTTTCCTAGGCCGACCCCTACCCCGCCTTCCTTCCACTACAGACTGATACACTCTTGAAGTCATTCTGTTTCGCTCCATTCTCTCTACATGTCCGAACCACCTCAACAACCCTTCCTCAGCCCTCTGGACAACAGTTTTGGTAATCCCGCACCTCCTCCTAACTTATTATTATTATTATTTCTAATATAGCGTCATTTGTGCAAGTCATCTGGCTACCACATCTCATATTTATGCTTATTTATTCTACTGTGGGGTATATTTATCATCTTTATATGTTATGCACCGTGTTTATTATATAATTCTGAAAAAATATAGATGGAAGGCCATGGGCATTACAAGGAAGGTAGGCAGATGGATTTTCGGTTTCCTAACACACAGAATACAAAAAGTAGTAGTGAACAGGGCAAGATCCAGCATCAGCGAGGTCAAAAGCTCAGTGCCCCAATGCACTGTCCTGGCACCTCTGCTGTTCCTCATCCTCATAGCAGACACAGACAAAAACACCCAGCACACTTTTGTATTATCATTTGCAGATGACACTAAAATAAGCATGAAAGTCAGTACGGTAGAGGACACTGAAAAAGTACAGGAAGACATAAACAGTGTTTTCCAGTGGGCAGTGGAAAACAGCATGACGTTCAATGGTGATAAGTTCCAGCTGCTTAGGTATGGAAAGAATGAAGAACTCAAAAGGAGCACTATATACAAAACTCAAGAGGGTCACCACATAGAACGTAAGGAACACGTAAAAGACCTATGAATAATTATGTCAGCGGACCTTTCTTTTAAAGACCATAACAAGACAAAGATCACGACAGCCAGGAAGATGACTGGGTGGGTATCGAGAACTTTCAAAACAAGGGAAACAATGCCGATGGTGACACTCTTCAAATCGCTAGTGCTCCCTCACTTAGAATATTGCTCAGTGCTGACGGCCCCGTTCAGGGCAGGAGAAATATCGGAGCTGGAACAAATACAGAGATCATTTACGGCTCACATTGAGCCAGTAAAGCACCTAAACTACTGGGAATGCCTGCAGGTTTTGAACATGTACTCATTGGAGTGGAGGAGAGAGAGAGGTACATGATAATATATACCTGGAAGGTGAACATCAAAATGGTATACAATACCGACAGGTTGTTAGGTAAGACACATATGCAACAGTTAGACAACTTTATTCCGAAACGTTTCGCCTACACAGTAGGCTTCTTCAGTCGAATACAGAAAGTAGGCAGGAACAGTAGAGATGTGAAGACGATGTAATCAGTCCATCACCCTTGTAGTCGTAGAATTTGAGGTTGTCAGTCCCTCGGCCTGGAGAAGTTCAGTTCCATAGTCAGGAACTAGTTCCTGACTATGGAACTAGTGAGGAAATTATAGATCCATCGACCGACTTTTCCTGTTATTCCTTTAGCACGCATTTTGTGCGCTATTACGCCACGGTCACACAAAGCACATTACAGAGAGTGAACACTGAAACAAGCTGCCTCTTTCCAGTCTATATTTGTCCAACCTATTTTTATGTTACCCAAGTAATAGCTTTTATATCCTTTTACTTATGTACGAATTAATTGCTCTACCATATTGTATTACTTTTGTCACTACCACTACTACTACTACTACCACTAGTGAACATCGAAATGGTACCTCACTAGTATTGCACCTCACTCTGAGTCTTTATATACCCTCTGTGTCCATGTATTGTTTGTAATGGCTTGATAAAGCTCCTGGAGAGCAAAACATTGGCACATTAAATGTCACATTAGTTGCACTTGTGTCCTTTTACTAAAGATTAATTATAACCAGGGCCATTATAATAAGGGTCATTACAAGATTATAGCTATGGCCAATATAACATGCGTCATTATAACAAAGGCCATTATAACAAGATTATAACCAAGGCCATTATAACAAGGTTATCATAACTAGGGCCATTATCACAAAGGTTAAATGTCATTATAACAAGGGTCATTATAGCTAGCATGATTATAAAGGTCATAAGTCATAACAAGGGTCATATATAGCTAGCATGATTATAAGGGTCATTATAGCTAGAACCATTATAACCAGGGTCATTATAATAAGGGTCATTATAACAAGGGCAATTATAACAAGGGCCATTATAACAAGGGTCATTATAGCTAGGACCATAACACCTGAAGTATACCTGAAGAGGGTTTTGGGGATCAATGCCCCTGCAGCCTGGTCTGACCTGGCCTTGCGGTGGATCAGGGCTTCATCAACCAGGCTGTTACTGCTGGCTGCATGCAGACTGATGTATGAACCACAGCCAGGCTGATCAGGTATTGA
>NW_027200834.1:0-16507 GCF_038502225.1 Cherax quadricarinatus
GGACAGACTGGACACGTGGTCCAGAAAGTGGCTTCTCGATTTCAAGCCAGCCAAATGTAAAGTCATGAAGATTGGGGAAGGGCAAAGAAGACCGCAGACAGAGTATAGGCTAGGTGGACAAAGACTGCAAACCTCACTCAAGGAGAAAGATCTTGGGGTGGCTATAACACCGTGCACGTCTCCGGAGGTACACATCATCCAGATAACTCCTGCAGCATATAGACGCCTATAAAAACCTGAGAATAGCGTTCCTGTTACAAAAAACGCGATTTCTAAAAAGCTTAGAGATCTCCAGTGAATACTAGAAAGGACTGCCCTTCTAGCATCCAGCCTGTTACTGGGTTTTCGTAACAATTAGTCAGTATCCTTGTCCAATTATCCATTAGAATTCAGTAAGAATTAATAGTGCTTCAGGATTACAACTGGTAGGCTACTAACTAGAGAAATTAAAATTTAATAAATTTATTAATAACGTCTAGAGGTATAAGATCAAAGTAAATTAAATTAATAATAATCAAAATAATAATAATCACTTCTTTCGTGTACAGTAGTATTGTGCTGAAAGCACATGTCACATATTTATGTGTTAAGTACCGTCTGGTACATTAATATTTAATAATACAATATACAAATAAGTTTGTGTGTGTGTGTAAGTGCTCTAAGTAGTTCGCTATGTCTGACGACTCGACTAGATTTAAACAAGTGACTGACAAAGTCCTCACATAAACTAACTTCTTGACCAACTGACAATCAGAACAGTCTGCTTGAACAATAAAAAGAATGCTAAGCCCAATAGCAATATAACAAGCAACTGCGACACAATCAGGATCAAGGAGATAATATAACGACACTAAGTAGGGACCATCTGCAGATCCTCCACCAAAGTCACAAAACTCCCATACTACTGAATCTAAGTTCAGCGTAAGAAAATCCCCGACTGTGACAGTACACAGATAACAGTACAAATTAGGACAGAAGCTACAGCTCAGGACCTGAGTTGCTCAGAGTGTCTATGCGACACACAACCTCAGTACAACGTCGAAAATCACTAAGTCTATACAATGTTCTGTGAATAGAGTCTCCAGAACCAATAACAATAATAAGACAGAGACGATCTTCCAACAAGGGCCAATAAGGGAAATTTAGGCACGTCTAGAATACGTCCAACCACCAAGCGAGTCTAGACCAGACTGAATACTTCAGGCGAGGTGTGATCACCACCCCTCGATCACGTGATAGCTCCGTGGACGGTTGCTGCTCAGCAACAGAGAAGCCGGCAGAGTAACGAGCAATGAGCGATAATTACAGTAGTTAGACAATCAAGACGAACTATATAGGAGCACATAATATTATATGAATGTTACATCCTACCTAACAACATAACTAAGTCAAATTATAATATAAAGCAATATATTTACGATTTAGCTATTATCGCAAATATAAGCAATATAAAATTATATGAAAAGGTAATATACATTATATACATATACGTAATATACATCATATACATTGTGACCCATTCAGGGGTTGCAACAGTTCCGGTACCTTAATAAGAAATCGTTGAATACACTGTACACTGTGTACGTCAGTCCCATACTGGAGTATGCAGCACCAGTTTGGAACCCACACCTGGTCAAGCACGTCAAGAAATTAGAGAAAGTACAAAGGTTTCCAACAAGGCTGGTTCCAGAACTCAGGGGGATGTCCTACGATGAAAGGTTGAGGGAAATCGGACTGACGACACTGGAGGACAGAAGGGCTAGGGGAGACATGATAATGACATACAAGATACTGCGTGGAATAGATAAGGTGGACAGAGAAAGGATGTTCCGGAGAGGGGACACAGAAACAAGGGGTCACAATTGAAAGCTGAAGACTCAGACGAGTCACAGGGATGTTAGGAAGTATTTCTTCAGTCATAGAGTCGTCAGGAAGTGGAGTAGCCTTTTAAGTGACGTAGTGGTGGCAGGAACCATACATAGCTTTAAGACGAGGTGTAACAAAGCTCAGGAAGCACAGAGAGAGAGAGAGAGAGAGAGAGAGGCCCTAGTAGCGATCAGTGAAGAGGCGGGGCTGAATCTCGACACCTGCAACCACAATTTGGTGAGCACATAGGGAGTGAACCTAGTAGCGACAGGCAAAGAGGTGGGGCTAGGAGCTGTAACTCGACCCCTGCAACCACACACACATACACACGTATATACACACACAAACATGCAATAAGATGCAATAAACATCTCCTAGATAATATGAGAAATCACAAAAGCCCTTGAAATTTCACTGTTTTCCGCAGTTGTTGTTCTGCACACAAACATATATACTTGCATTACATATGCATACGTTTATGAATACATAAACATATGTACTCATACACAGGTACATACATAAGTATACCAGCTTACTCCTGACCACATTCATAATTCTATGTCTTCATATAATAATAGTTAACCAGGGTTGAAAATTTGAAGCCGATCGAATAGGACGTTCTGAGGAAGTTAACAACATACCAGGGCCTGCTATGTGTCCTCAGCATGGAGGAGAGGGCCCTGGTATGTGTCTTCAGCATGGAGGAGAGGGCCCTGGTATGTGCCCTCAGCATGGTGGAGAAGGCCCTGGTATGTGTCCTCAGCATGGAGGAGAGGGCCCTGGTATGTGTCCTCAGCATGGAGGAGACGGTCCTGGTATGTGTCCTCGGCATGGAGGAGAGGGCCCTCGTATGTGTCCTCAGCATGGAGGAGGGGGCCCTGGTATGTGTCATCATGGAGGAGAGGGCCCTGGTATGTGTCATCAGCATGGAGGTGAGGGCCCTGCTATGTGTCCTCAGCATGGAGGAGAGGGCCCTGGTATGTGTCCTCAGCATGGAGGAGAGGGCTCTGGTATGTGCCCTCAGCATGGTGGAGAGGGCCCTGGTATGTGTCCTCAGCATGGTGGAGAAGGCCCTGGTATGTGTCCTCAGCATGGAGGAGAGGGCTCTGGTATGTGCCCTCAGCATGGTGGAGAGGGCCCTGGTATGTGCCCTCAGCATGGTGGAGAAGGCCCTGGTATGTGTCCTCAGCATGGAGGAGAGGGCCCTGGTATGTGTCCTCAGCATGGAGGAGACGGTCCTGGTATGTGTCCTCAGCATGGAGGAGAGGGCCCTCGTATGTGTCCTCAGCATGTAGGAGAGGGCCCTGGTATGTGTCCTCATCATGTAGGAGAGGGCCCTAGTATGTGTCATCAGCATGGAGGAGAGGGCCCTGGTATGTGCCCTCAGCAGGGTGGAGAGGGCCCTGGTGTGTGTCCTCAGCATGGAGGAGAGGGCCCTGGTATGTGTCCTCAGCATGGAGGAGAGGGTCCTTGTATGTGTCCTCGGCATGGAGGAGAAGGCCCTGGTATGTGTCCTCAGCATGGAGGAGAGGGCCCTCGTATGTGTCCTCAGCATGGAGGAGAGGGCCCTGGTATGTGTCCTCAGCATGGAGGAGACGGTCCTGGTATGTGTTCTCAGCATGGATGAGAGGGCCCTCGTATGTGTCCTCAGCATGGAGGAGACGGTCCTGGTATGTGTCCTCAGCATGGAGGAGAGGGCCCTCGTATGTGTCCTCAGCATGGAGGAGAGGGCCCTGTTATGTGTCCTCAGCATGGAGGAGATGGCCCTGGAATGTGTCCTCAGCATGGAGGAGATGGCCCTGGTATGCGTCCTCAGCATGGAGGAGAAGGTCCTGGTATGTTTCCTGAGCATGGATGACAGGGCTCTGGTATGTGTCCTCAGCATGGAGTAGAGGGCCCTGGTATGTGTCCTCAGCATGGAGGAGAGGGCCCTGGTATGTGTCCTCAGCATGGAGGAAACTGTCCTGGTATGTGTCCTCAGCATGGAGGAGACGGTCCTGGTATGTGTTCTCAGCATGGATGAGAGGGCCCTCGTATGTGTCCTCAGCATGGAGGAGACGGTCCTGGTATGTGTCCTCAGCATGGAGGAGAGGGCCCTGGTATGTGTCCTCAGCATGGAGGAGAGGGCCCTGTTATGTGTCCTCAGCATGGAGGAGATTGCCCTGCTATGTGTCCTCAGCATGGAGGAGATGGCCCTGGTATGTGTCCTCAGCATGGAGGAGAAGGTCCTGGTATGTTTCCTGAGCATGGATGACAGGGCTCTGGTATGTGTCCTCAGCATGGAGTAGAGGGCCCTGGTATGTGTCCTCAGCATGGAGGAGAGGGCCCTGGTATGTGTCCTCAGCATGGAGGAGAGGGCCCTGGTATGTGTCCTCAGCATTGAGGAGAGGGCCGTTTTATGTGTCCTCAGCATGGAGGAGAGGGCCCTGGTATGTGTCCTCAGCATGGAGGAGAGGGCCCTGGTATATGTCCTCAGCATGGAGGAGACGGTCCTGGTATGTGTCCTCAGCATGGAGGAGAGGGCCCTGGTATGTGTCCTCAGCATGGAGGGGAGGGCCGTGGTATGTGTCCTCAGCATAGAGGAGAGGGCCCTGGTATGTGTCCTCAGCATGGAGGAGAGGGCCCTGGTATGTCCCCCAGCATGGTGGAGAGGGCCCTGGCATGTGTCCTCAGCATGGAGAAGAGGGCCCTGGTATGTGTCCTCAGCATGGAGGAGAGGGCCTTAGTATGTGTCCTCAGCATGGAGGAGAGGGCCGTGGTATGTGTCCTCAGCATGGAGGAGAGGGCCCTGGTATGTGTGCTCAGCATTGAGGAGAGGGCCCTGGTATGTGTCCTCAGCATGGAGGAGAGGGCCCTGGTATATGTCCTCAGCATGGTGGAGAGGGCCCTGGTATGTGTCCTCAGCATGGAGGAGAGGGCCCTGGAATGTGTCCTCAACATGGAGGCGAGGGCCCTGCTATGTGTCCTCAGCATGGAGGAGAGGGCCCTGGTATGTGTCTTCAGCATGGAGGAGAGGGCCCTGGTATGTGCCCTCAGCATGGTGGAGAAGGCCCTGGTATGTGTCCTCAGCATGGAGGAGAGAGCACTGGTATGTGTCCTCAGCATGGAGGAGACGGTCCTGGTATGTGTCCTCGGCATGGAGGAGAGGGCCCTCGTATGTGTCCTCAGCATGGAGGAGGGGGCCCTGGTATGTGTCCTCATCATGGAGGAGAGGGCCCTGGTATGTGTCATCAGCATGGAGGTGAGGGCCCTGGTATGTTCTCACAGCATGGTGGAGAGGGCCCTGGTATGTGTCCTCAGCATGGAGAGGGCCCTGGTATGTGTCCTCAGCATGGAGGAGACTGTCCTGGTATGTGTCCTGAGCATGGAGGAGAGGGACCTGGTATGTGACCTCAGCATGGAGGAGAAGGCCCTGGTATGTGTACTCAGCATGGAGAGGGCCCTGGTATGTGTCCACAGCATCGAGGAAACTGTCCTGGTATGAGTCTTCAGCATGGAGGAGACGGTCCTGGTATGTGTTCTCAGCATGGAGGAGAGGGCCCTCGTATGTGTCCTCAGCATGGAGGAGAGGGCCCTGGTATGTGTCCTCAGCATGGAGGAGAGGGCCCTGGTATGTGCCCTCAGCATGGTGGAGAGGGCCCTGTTATGTGTCCTCAGCATGGAGGAGAGGTCCGTGGTATGTGTCCTCAGCATGGAGGAGTGGGCCGTGGTATGTGTCCTCAGCATGGAGGAGAGGGCCCTGGTATTCGTCATCAGCATGGAGGAGAGGACCTAAACACATCAGACATGATCTAAGTTAACAGTGATCATGCACAGAGGTGAACGGGAACTATGACGGGAAGCAGCAATGGTAATTGCAACTGTATAAGAAACTATGCCGAGGGAGGGAAGAGGATGGACCAAGCTGTTGTAACATCACCCCTGTGGTTAGTTCCATAGAGATGCTTTTCCCGAACCTACTTGAAGATGAGGAGAGAGTGAAAGTTACTATGTGAGTTTATATGTTATCCTCTAATTTTGTTTACTGAACTGAGGAACCAAGTGTTGTGAAATTGGAAAATAGTAAATTCTGTTCTTGTGAAAATAAGTGTTAAAGGGGGTAAAAAGAGAAGAAAGGATGAGAGGCGGGAGAGGGGTGAGGGTTGCTATAATTGTTTCTATTTATTACTGATATGAATTTCAGAATAAATATAAACACGGTGGCTACTGTCAGGGAGGCTGGAGTGGGAATCACACCACTGTGGCTACTGTCAGGAAGGCTGGAGTGGGAATAACACCACTGTGGCTACTGTCATGGAGGCTGGAGTGGGAATAACGCCACTGTGGCTGCTGTCAGGGAGGCTGGAGTGGGAATAACACCACTGTGGCTACTGTCAGGGAGGCTGGAGTGGGAATAACACCACTGTGGCTACTGTCATGGAGGCTGAAGTGGGAATAAAACCACTGTGGCTACTGGCAGGGAGGCTGGAGAGGAAATAACTCCACTGTGGCTGCTGTCAGGGAGGCTGGAATGGGAATTACACCACTGTGGCTACTGTCAGGGAGGCTGGAGTGGGAATAACACCACTGTGGCTACTATCAGGGAGGCTGTTGTGGGAATAACACCACTGTGGCTACTGTCAGGGTGGCTGGAGTGGGAATAACACCACTGTGGCTACTGTCAGGGAGGCTGGAGTGGGAATAACACCACTGTGGCTACTGTCAGGGAGGCTGGAGTGGGAATAACACCACTGTGGCTAATGCCAGGGAGGCTGTAGTGGGAATAACACCACTGTGGCTACTGTCAGGGAGGCTGAAGTGAGAATAACACCACTGTGGCTACTGTCATGGAGGCTGGAGTGAGAATAACACCACTGTGGCTACTGTCAGGGAGGCTGGAGTGAGAATAACACCACTGTGGCTACTGTCAGGTAGGCTGCAGTGAGAATAACACCACTGTGGCTACTGTCAGAGAGGCTGGAGTGGGAATATAAATATGAATTATAAATAACAATTAATAACAATATTAGTAAAATTATAATATTATTTGCGACCACTGTCAGCCTCAGAGTTATCTCTGAGTTTCCAGACCTTGCCACGTGGAGGCCAGTGGTTCGTCTTTAAGGTCCCCCCCCCCTCGCCTTTCCCAGGTTCATGTGTCCAGGAATCCATCCGTGGGCCCCCGGATGTCTCCCCTTCCTCACTTCCCTAAGGTCAGCCTCGCCTCTCTCTCTCTCTCTCTGCCTTCTAGCCTCAGCCTTCCCCAGGTTCATGTATCCAGGAATCCATCCGTCCCCCTCCGGATGTTTTCCCTTTCTCACTTCCCCAAGGTCAGCCTCACCAACCTGTAGTCTTGCTTTCCCCAGGTTCATGTATCCAGGAATCTATCCGTTCTGAATGTTGTGTCAAGAGTGAGAGTAAGCTCTTCTGAAGGTTGTGTCAAGAGTGAGAATCAGCTCTTCTGACCTGACTCAGCTGATCGGGACTTCATACTTCCTGATGACGCTAGTCTTGCTGGGGTGGTACACAACATGCAGCTGCGCATAACAGTACTGGAAAAGCAACAATGGTGTTTGAAACAACAACTTGAGCACCACGAGGAAAAACTTACAGAGGTTGCAAATGAGTACATCAACCCACAGATTGTCAGCCATTATGAAAATGAGTGTGGTGATGATGAACAAACTGATGATTGCAGTGGTGTTAATAATTACAAAAACGATGAATCTGATAGTGGTGTTTACAATCACAGTGAAGATAAGGGCAGTGAAGACCATCATGATAGTCAACCTGATGAGTGTAATGTATTGATAGATACTGAGTGTGGAGATGACCCGGTTGTTGATAATGGTGTATGTATCACTGGTCATAATGATGAGGGAAGTGATACATGTGATGATAGTGATGAGTGTAATAAAAGCGGAGAGGTGAGTGCGAGGGATAGTGTCACCTTCCATACATTCACAGACAAAGAGCGCAGTGACCTCTGTGTACAAAGACTCCCAAGAGGTCTCACAAATGGAAGTGCACTTAGGAGACTCATGCATAAGGATAATACTGATGATATTGATATTGATTATGTCTGTTTGTTATTTAGTAAGTTTTTTCATTTTGCTGAGAAATTGAATACTATCCCTGGACTTTTATAATGGAACCAAACTCGTATAAACTATCCATTTTAAGTTGGAATATTGCGTCACTTAGAAAAAGATTTTCTGACCTGCATCATAAAGTAACCACTGAATCCATTGATATTGTGTGTCTACAAGAGTGCAGAGTCCCTGAAAATTCCCAACCCCCTAAATTGCCATCGTTTGTTGCATATAACCTCAAATCTACTAATTCTTGTGTTCTATATATTAAAAAATCACTTCCCCATCAACTTCTTGCACATAAGAAAACAGAGGGGCTACAGTATCACGGTGTTAGGATTTATATTGGGAACTCTGCTCTCAACATATTTAACTTGTACGCTCCTGCTGATAAGTTTAATTACTTGGAGCTCCCAACTTGTGCTCATCCTGAACCTACTCTCATTATTGGTGATTATAATGCAAGACACAAAAGCATTGAAAACTCTCAGTTTGGTAATCGTAATGGCAATCAACTGTTGTCACTCTTAAACAGTCATGATAATGTGCAAATTGTAGGTGACCTTGAACCCACACATATCTATGGAGGTGTCCTTGATCTGTGCCTGGGCTTCAACATTACTTCTGCCAGCTGTGAGTCTTCCATTGTAACAGATATAGCGTCTGATCATTTCCCAAGGCTAACCTCTCTAGATATTGGTAATACTATTCTCCCTGGTGGGATATTCAAACGGAAACGTCTTAATGTTTCCCCTGATCAACATGATGACATTGTTGCACATGTGACTGACTGGTATAATTCCTATGAGTGTACCTCTGTCGAGATTTTTAACAATGACCTTGTGAGCAGTATTCAGAACTTCTTAGAGCCGCCTCTGAAACCTCCTACTACTCTAAATCCAAATGACTTCCATAATAATCATAAGTCTTATAAAAATCATACCTATTACAATGATTCTAAACTTCGAACATTGAAACTTACTGCTCGCAGACTAGGCCTAGCCTATAGAAACCATCGTACCCCTGAAATGCTGAGCCTCTTCCAAACTGCCCTTGCTGCTGCCAGAGAGCGTATGACAGAGCTGCGGCAAACAGACTGGGAACAATTTGTTAATGGTCTCAATGCTCACACCCCACTTAGCCGGGCATGGAGGGACATAAATAGAATTAAGGGTAACAGAACTGGGCAGATCGCGCACCCTCATCCGTTGCATAGGGCGAATGAATTAGTCAGTGCTTGGGCTGCTACATCTAGCTATGACAGTCTTCCCAGTACCACACAGGCGAAATTAATGGACAAATATGATGCAAGGGAGAGACTTGTTTGCTTTATGCTCAGCAAGGCAGATGACTGCAACATTCCTTTCACTAATTATGAACTTGATGCAGCACTAACTAAGGGCAACTCCACGTCGCCTGGTGAGGATGGTATTACTTACAACATACTCAGATTGCTGTGTCGAGTACCAGGTAATCCTTTACTTGAATTATATAACATGAGTTATGTCACTGGGGAGCTCTCTAAATCATGGACCAATAGCCTCATTATTCCCATTCCGAAGCCCAATCAACAAAACTCATTTCGCCCAATATCCCTTACTAGCTGCTTGTGTAAAACATTCGAAAGGATGATTCTTAATCGTCTTATGCACAGAATTAAGGAATTCTTGTCACCCCGGTTGCATGGCTTCATGCATGGAAGGAGTGTGCATCATTGCATTACCACCTTTCTCACTCTGCACACTGACAGCTCATACACTACGTTCCTTGACCTTAAATCCGCTTTTGATGTAGCCAACCGACATGTAATCATTAGTGAACTTGCCAGAATGGATGTTGGAGGATGGCTTCTCCGCTGGATTAAAGGTTACCTGTCCAACAGAAAGTCGTCTGTGTTGTTCCAGGGACATAGAAGTGCAACTAAAGATTTTGAATTAGGAACCCCACAGGGAGGTGTGCTTAGTCCCACCCTTTTCAACATTTTGATTAATGCCTTACTTAATGCCATGCCTAGCCAGCCCCATCATTATATGGTTAGTTTTGCTGATGACAATGATTCACACTACCGGATTCTCCAACACTCAAAACATTCCTAATCATGTACTAGCCTCGTGTCAGGACCTGGGGTTAATCTCAAGGGATAAAACAAAGATACTCAACAGGCGTCCTCCTCGGCAGAGAGGCACAGTTCGTCAGATCCAGTTGCATGATGGGTTTCTAGAATATGTAAGCAGATAAAGGTATCTAGGCTTTCAGGTTCCACTACTTGGACCTGTTGTAACGAGACTTTGTCGCCAATACAAAGAAAGGCTGAGAGCACTTAGAGTTGTGGCAGGTTTTCATCCCAGGTATGGTGCTAATGTTAAAATTGTGAAAATGATGTATCTTGCTTATATTAGATCATTGGTTGGTTATGCGGCGCCACTACTTGCACTCGTGTCTGACTGGAAGCTTGGAGGGCTGGAAAAACTGCAAAACGAAGCAATGAGGATCATCCTAGGATGCCCTCGTACTGCCAAAATTTTAAATATGCGGAAAGAACTTAATATTCCAAGCATTAGAGATCGTGTTACTGAAAGAAATATCCTTATTGGGGGTCAATATGCTTAGGCTAGCCCATTCAAACCCCTGCACAGAAGCCCTCCAAACTTTCCTCAGCACTGGTGAACATCCTTCCGGATGGATCGAAAAAACTGGAACCGACCTCCGCGTGAACCAGCTACATGATCTATATCAAGTTAGACAACAGAGACATTTCCCTGCTCCATGGGATATTACCCCATTCCAAACTACCATTCCTCTATTTCCCCCCAAAACTCTTCTTAAATCACAACCAAAGCTTCGTCTTGAAGCCAAACATGATGCCTTAAGCTGTATTGATAACTTAGTCACACAGAACACTCTTTCACAAATTATTTACGTCGATGGTTCTGTTCACCAGTCCACTGGTGCAGCTGGTAGTGCTGCTGTTGTCACAGAGTGATGGCTCTCATAAAGAAATTGGAGCACGCATCAACAACTGGGCCTCTACCCTTCAAACAGAACTGTTTGCCATACTCCTTGCACTCAAATGTGTCCATGTATCTAAGGTTGACACTTTAATTGTAACTGATTCTCTGTCATCCATAAATGCTCTCAACTCATTAAGTATAAATTGTGGCATGTTTGTGTCAGAAGCCAGACATAGATATGGTAAGATTGTAGACAGTGGAGTCAGAGTGCACATGCTGTGGATTCCATCTCACATTGGTCTTCAGATGCATGATAGAACTGATAAATTGGCTAAGCTGTATGCTTTCAAAGAGGGGGTAGATTACAGTCTTGGGTTGTCAGTTAGCAGTTTGAGAACAATACGAAAAGAACTTCAAATGAACTTTATTGACTTAAGACATAGGGAGATTGACACAAGTCAGTCCATCTATCATTCCATCATGCAGGAGGAGCCACATGTCTATGGTGCATCCAACAAGATGGGCAGACTCTTGGATGTCACTACTGCCCGGCTCCGGCTGGGTTACAAGTATCTTTGGCAGGTTAAATCACCACCACCAGATGTAGACCAAACGAAATGTAAACTTTGCCAGATGGACTATTGTCACACCTTGCGTCATTATGTACTGGAGTGTGATCAAATTAATGAATTTAGAAACAACTCACTCAGAAATGTTCAAGAAATGGCAAAGTATTTTATCCACAGTGGTATATTGCAGACCATTCTGGAGAAATACCCTGACTTTGCTAGCTGTAAATAAAGCATTACCACATGTGTGCATGTGTGTGTGTGTGTGTGTGTTTGTGTGTGTGTGTGTGTCTCAACAATCAATATTTGCACCAATAACTCATTACAGTTGTGACCGGGTGTGGAAGTGTGAATTGCTCATTACTCTATAATTTGTTCATGATTGTAGCCATGTATAAACGTAAGTAATAAAGTTGGTAGAATTACCGACAATATGTAAAGTAAAAGGACACAAGTGCAACTAATGTGACATTTATTGTGGCAACGTTTCGCTCTCCAGGAGCTTTATCAAGCCATTACAAACAATACATGGACACAGAGGGTATATAAAAGCTCAGAGTGAGGTGAATACTAGTGAGGTACCATTTCGATGTTCACTAGTGGTAGTAGTAGTAGTGGTAGTGACAAAAGTAATACAATATGGTAGAGCAATTAATTCGTACATGAGTAAAAGGATATAAAAGTTTTATATCCTTTTACTCATGTACGAATTAATTGCTCTACCATATTGTATTACTTTTGTCACTACCACTACTACTAGTGAACATCGAAATGGTACCTCACTAGTATTCACCTCACTCTGAGCCTTTATATACCCTCTGTGTCCATGTATTGTTTGTAATGGCTTGATAAAGCTCCTGGAGAGCGAAACGTTGCCACAATAAATGTCACATTAGTTGCAAACGTAAGTAACCATTCTACAGAATTCATTACCTTTGTACCTAGTTCAGCTATCAAAACTTTGGGGGCCCAGTCCCTGTTCCCACTACGTAACTCTGTAATCTGTAAATACCTTTGTAACTTGTCATGATTGTGACCAGACCTACCTGGAGTTCATTACCTTTGTAAATTGTGAGTTCATTACCTCTAACTTGCTCAGCTATCAAAACTTTGGAGTCCAGTCCCTGGACCAATTATGTACCTCTGTAATCTTTTGACTACCGCCCACAGGATGGGTATGGGGTGCATAATAAACATATTAAACTAACTGAAGGATGTGTCAAGAGTGAGAGTAAGCTCTTCTGAAGGTTGTGTCACGTAAGTCAATGAAGATCCACAGTTGGACTTTCTTTTTTCTCTATTGCAGTGTATATGTGTTCTAGCATGTGTATAATAGCATCATTAGTATTTTTATTAGGCCTGAACCCAAATTGACAGGGGTTGAGTATGTTGTGGGAGATGAGGTAAGAATAGATTCGCTTATGAATTAATTTTTCGAAGATTTTAGAGAGGGTGTAGGTTGGATATTGCCTTTGTAACCAGTATCTCCTTTCCCAGGTCCATGTGTCCAGGCGTCCATCTGTCCGCCTCAGATATTCTCCCTTCCCCACTTTCCCAAGGTCTGCCTCAGCAACCAGTATCTTCTTTCCCAGGTCCATAAGTCCAGGAGTCAATCTGTGTCCCCTCAGATATTCTCCCTTCCCCACTTTTCCACTATCATATAGTGAGCAAAAATAGTTCTAGGTTTAAATTTTAATATTCTATTACTCATATTTCTGAGAGGTAGGGACACCCGACCTTCATCACACATACTTATCATAGTGGCTACACTTAAAACTTTCTCCTCTCCTTTTAATATCCAAGGCCTTTCAAATAAATATAGGGTTTGTGGTTTGAAATTACCTACTGGCAAGTCAACACAACTATGTTGTTCATTTTCAAAGATTTTCCTAATCTGGACATAGGTTACTTGTTCTTCCCTCTTACTCTTAATCATTTGAACTTTGGTCAATCTCTTGACAATGTAATTTTCTAAAGGGTTCTCCTGCTCGGCATTCCACACAAAAACTGTCTCTGGCTATGAGATCTGCTCCTAACAGAACATCTACATCCATATATTTATCTGACTAAGTAATAAATAAATGATGAGACTTTATCTGTGGAAAAACGTGCATCCTCGAAAGTACTGAACCTTCACGTCAAGATTGTGACCTAAGTAAGACTCCAATATTTTAGTGCATCGTCTCCTCTGTTCTGGTTTCACATCTATAGCCTGTAAATTTCTCTAAAATTAGTGTAATGGTATGGTACTTCCTATATAGCAATAACATTAGTATCAGTTATCTTTATGGAAATGGGAGTATGGGTTATTCTATTTACTCTTATTGCTACACTCCTTTTTTGGGCTGTTCTTTACAAATAAGATAATTTCTTCCTTTACTGGTTCATCTGGGATTTGACTAGTCATGGTTTCCTTGGATGGCATTATGAAACTCCCAGATATTCCACTGTTACTTGTTACCTGGTTCTGTCTGCTAAATGATTGGGGAAGGCAGGTGTATAAGATTGGGGTACTGACTGCTGGAGAAGCATTAAACTGACATACATAACCAGAGGGATATCCAGGTGGTCTGTGGTATTATGACTGACCACTTGTGGTTCACCATGGGTAGCTACAGTCTCCTTGCCTATGACTTAATTGCAGCCAGTCAAAGCAGCTACCTGGAACTGTTTTTCTAGGGCATTTTTGTATCATGTACCGCACCATTTTCACAAATATCTACTTGGGTAATTACTATTGGCTGACTTTGGCTCCATACCTGCGGACTTCTTTCCTTCTCTAGCCTATATCTTATTGACAGTTAATAGCTGGTAGGTCCTTATCCTTTCTAAGTAATAAACAGATCCTCACCAGAACCTTCAATGGTAAACGTACTTTACCTTTCCTTTTCTTCCAAACTAAGGTTCTTTATCATAAATGTTTCAGTACAGTAACATGGGTTACCTTCCTCCTCCTCCTCCTCCCCCCCCCAGGGAAAGAGCGAACGACAGCTTGACATTTAATTTCAAATTACTGTGCAAACCTTATAGTGTCATCGTCTATGTTATAATGTATCTGGTAAAGTCTCTTCATAGCCTCAGACAAATTCTCTAGACCATGAAACTCTTGGTTTAACATAGCCTCTATACCTACTAGTGATCTCATTTCTGGGTTCACTTCTAGCCGAGAATTTATAACCTTAAATCCTTATCCATATCTTACACATACTACCCTCCAATCGACTCAAATAATTCACTTCCATCATTGCTTTATCCTCAATACGTCAAGTGGTACTCCTCGCCTTCCTAGGGACAAAGGTGAGGTTAAGAGGACTTGAATCTATAACTCAGCAATTATCATCGGTTAAACTTGGAGCTGCATGGTATATCCATCTGCTAACAATCGTACATGGGGATCATTTCCAATTTCCTGGAATCCATGCAATCTCCTAAGATGTACTTTCTCCCCTTGAGACATGTATCTGTTCATAGTCATTAAATTACCCTTATTCCAAGTCTTCTTGAGAGAGTCAAGCATGAAAACCAATCCCACCGTTGCCACCCGCGAGATGCAGCTGCCACCACAGTTCCACCCTGGGGTCGACATCTGCCACTACAGTTCCAACCTAGGGTCGACAGATCACCAGACGAAGCCATGTTGTCTGGTTCCTCAAGTAGAGACTGAATGGACAAAAGTATGAGAATATAGTAATGAAATAAAGGGAAAATATCTAAAATTTGAGAGAAAAAGAACATAGTACTCCAGTCTCTCTGTAAGAGATATGCTGACATCCACTGTTAAAAGAGCAGGTGGCGAGATAAAAGTAACTAAAGTAATAGGATAAGGGGGAGACATGGAATTTGGGTTACAGCAAGAAAAAAAACTGATAAATAACACGGGATAGATAGAAAAAGGTATTGGTCTTGATAAATACTGACTTATGGTAGCTTGGCATGAAAATAGAGCAGTAGGCACCGTATCAGGGGCTTGACTTTCCACAAGAAAAATGTAAATCAATATAGTTTGAAATTCAAATTCTGACAAATAGACCTTATATACATGGCACAAAGGGGGAAGCAAAACATACCCAGATACAATTTAATAAATATACAAACATTACAAGAGAATCTGAAATTTTAGCACCAACAAAAGAAAGAAATTTGCGATCTCAAAACATAAAGTATCAGAATACTGGTCTAGTGTTATTGTACCGTACTGATCTTGTGCGTTACTGTACTGATCTTGTGCGTTACTGTACTGGTCTTGTGCGTTACTGTACTGGTCTTGTGCGTTACTGTACTGGTCTTGTGCGTTACTGTACTGGTCTTGTGCGTTACTGTACTGGTCTTGTGCGTTACTGTACTGGTCTTGTGCGTTACTGTACTGGTCTTGTGCGTTACTGTACTGGTCTTGTGCGTTTGTTACGGTTCGAATCTTAATCTTTAGCCAGGTTAGTGCACTCCGTAACAACACTTCATAGAATGAGAGGATATGGTTCCAAACTTAGAAATGTAAGGCACAAATAATAGTTACTCAGTCTTTTCTAGTTTCTTTTTATTTAAAAGCTTAAATACTTTAGATATTCATATATATCTATTAAATATCACTTTGTCAGAAACTTTCATTCACACAAGAGAACTCTTAAATAGAATGTACATCAATGTCTATATGGTCACTACACTTGTTAATGATCAGAGGAATATTACTGCTTCCTTAATAGTGACATAACTTGTGTGCAAATACATATATTAATAATTAACACTTTCTCTGAGTAACTCCCTGGCATAAGGAATATATCACGAAGTTCTAAGCTTGACACATGTCGTCACATCGTAACCTGAAGGTAACAATATATAATTGTCCGCAGACTTCACTTCACAATAAACCACAAGCTGGTTCAGGAGTTTCTATAACACAATTCTCTATCCAAGTGAGAATAAGGCGGAGTGCTAGGAGGGTAGCTCAGTCAATGCACACTGAGTCGGCAGAGAGAGCGAACTGAATTAACACAGTTAATCCCTCGCCAAAGGGGAGAGGGAATAGTAGGCTAAACTACCGTCCAAGGACATA
>NW_027200835.1:0-16497 GCF_038502225.1 Cherax quadricarinatus
GTTTTATAATCTTCAAATACTGTACCATTATAAAATTAGTATCAAATCTTGAAAGTGAAATAACAATCTATGAAAAATCACCCAGTCTTGTCTTTTGTCACAAGTCAAATAATGATGGATGAACACTAGTTTCTGATTATAAAAACAGGAAATAAGAGCTGAGGACCATGCATGACTATTCTTGATATAGAGGAAATAGGCCCAGGCTAATACGATTGGAGAGAGAGTTTTAAAAATTGCATATGGAGAGCCTAACGACCCAGTTAGGCAATTAACCATGACCCAGCACACACCAAGATAAACCAGGTCACAGATAGATTTACTCATTTTATGATGCAATGAGTAATTTTGAGCTCTACTTAAATTTCTGGGTCTTTCAGGTAACAGGTAAAATTGTGAGCCCACTGAAAAGTTATTAAGTCTCAAAATGGCTCACTACATCACAATTTGTTTACAGCTCCAACCTGCCACCACACAATGAATGATGCCTGCTATTGGTGCACCTCTAAGCAATGTAAACAAAACATGGGAATATAATTGTATTTTGATCATACTGCAGTCATGCATTTCAAATTTGTAGACAAAATTTTGCTTTTGTGTGCATGTAAAATAAGAGAAGTCGGTAATTTTAATCTTTACAGAAATCCTTTTAAAAACTGGTAGCAACACAAACTTGGATCCTTACAAATAATTTGAGAGTATCAGATCATGGAAAATGTTCACCTAGTGATGCACCAGAGCTGAATTATGCCACACAAGCAGACAACCTCTGGTGTCACTTTAGTATGGCTCCTTCTGTGTGTGATGTGGCCATTTCAAAGCCTGGGAGAACAATATTTCCTAGAGCTCATACTAGCTGACTGTGACACACATGAAGGATGCGGGGATAAGAGGGCTGCAACTAGCACTATACTATAGCATCTGAAGTATTTAAATGTTTAAAATACAGAAAATTGAACATTAACATGCAAAGGATCTGGGGCACGATATTTTATTTAATCTGAAGTGCTGTGACAAAATCTGAAAGTTTAACAAAATTCACATTAAAAATAAAATAAGAATGAACTGCTTTTAGAGTAAAATTACATTACTGGTATGTAGTTTAATGAAAAATAAACCAAGTTACTACTATAGAAAAGCAAAATATCTTTTTACTGCATATCCTGAAGAATATTAACAAATAATATAACTCACAAATTTTAGGAATCTGAAAAGGCAGCAATCTATCTTAAGATAAGTTTTTGTTTTTGCCACATGAAAGAACTCACAAAGTCTTCAGTAAAACTACTTTGCAAAAGTGTAAAGTGAGAAAATTACCTTTACTGAAACCCAGCTGAAGTTCTTTACTGTGGAATATTTTTTGTCGTACCACATAAGCTTTGCGTCAGACAGGAAGGAGAGCAAGCATGAGATCAATGATTGGAATTGATGGAGAGAGGGGAGAAGGATCAGGAGTTGGAGTGGCGGTGGAGGGTGGGGAGCGGGGTGAACATGGGGATGGTGGAGGAGGTGGGGGAGGAGAATTTCTGGATGAGAGGGACTCGGAGGAGGAGGATTTGGAAGAGGAGCGAGAGGCCGGGTCATGGGGTCACGTGCTTCAGCTGAGATTATGAAGGTCACTTAAGAATTCCTTTGGCGTCAAGATGTGAGTTGACCCTGCAAGATGGTAAAAAAGCAAGTAAATTACATACACAGTGTATAGGTATAGGTGTAATACATTTGATGTTTAATTCCACAAACACACAAGTATGGAGAGTTGGAAAAAATTCTGGTGTAATACAGCTCCTAGAACACTGTATTTAAAAACATAAAAGCTGCAAATATTATAATCCAAAATACAAATAGTAATGTCAAAATTTAAATAGATAATAAAATGTGTAGCAGTGAAAGTTAAGGACATCTTATGGATCTTCATCAGATAATCATTTAAGCCTGCAATAAGCAATTCAAGAATAGCACAGCACAAAGAAGTACATATTGGTAAGCCTAAAATATCTGCTAATGCTCAGCAGTTTTCCCACACAGTAAAGGCTTAAATATGTCAGTACAACAGTGCACGCAATCATTCACAGCCATCATTGTGTACTCCACAAACAATGTCACAAAAATGACTTGGCAATCATTCATTTCCTCTTAGCAAGCTGTTTTCCTTTATTCTTGCTCACTGCTACGTCTAATATATTTTCCGTATGTGTGCTGCACCATGTATTTTTCCTCACATTCACCTTTATCAGCCCAACTTCCTGGTAAACCTCTTCTTTGCTTGCCTTCTAACTCCTTGTATACACTTTTTCCCAACTTGCATTATACTTTTATTCTACTTGACCATACCACAATAGTCCACACTACTGAATCTTTAATCACATACTTTTGCACTCAACGTCTTTCCAAAATCTCCTTTTTACCATGTCTGCTCTCTTAATACCACAACTGCTCTTCAGATTCTCTTTCTACTGTTCTAGCTTAGTTCTTTATACTGTTATCAAGCAACTTACACCTGAACATTACAAGGTAACCACTACTTTTACTTGCAGCCTTTCAGTGTATCTTTCTTTTCCTATTTTTCTTTGCCCTTTCTTAATGCTACATTGCAAAGATAATTATATATTTTAACTATGAACAAACCCCCACACCATTTCATGTCCAGAGTACTTAAAATTTCCCTATCATAATTAAAATTTCCCTATCATAACAGGCCATATCAGCATTTCTTACCAAGGATGACCTCCCAGTTCTTGCCAGACTTGGTAACTTCATAAGCAGCACGCATCTCAGAATATGTGATGCCACCAACAACAAAAATTATGAGGCGGGGCATATTCTTGATGGCTGTTGCACTCTTGTCTTTATGCCAGTTGTACCGCACACTGGTGACAAAAAACACAATTTGTTGATTATTCCAACTGGTATTTGTTTCTGCTTCTTAAATCACATATGCATGTGTAAGGTAAATAGTAAAGGCATTGGGCTACGTGAAGTATAAGGAGTTAGAGGAAAGTAACAGTAAAGTCGGCAAACAAGTGTAGTACTGTGCATGTATACATGTAGGGTTTTGAAATAGGTCTTTCCATTCCTTGCTCAACCTCTGCACAGCTCCTAAGAGCTTACCAATTTCTTCATTCCTTATTTGCTGCACAATATTCACACTACACAGTGACAGATATATTTCCACATCCTCCATCCTGACCATGTTGCAACATTTTTAAACCAGTCTTCACACTCAAAATATTCAGCCCAACTACTTTCTGATGAAAACACTTTTTTATAATAATCAACAAGTTTAATTATTTCTAGACACCAAAACACACCTGCAACTTAATTTCTCTGATATTTCTGAAATCTGCTTCATGGCCTCTATTTACTTGTGGTCTAGAGGTGGATTTTGCCAGTCCACGTAAGTGCTTGAGTGCCAGTGTCAGTCTTCCTGCCAGTAGTCCATGATTTCTCCCTCACCCTTCTTACGAATGTATTCCCTGTGTGCCTATTTGCCTGCTACAAGCAAATCTCCATGTGGTTGACAAGGGTTTAGCAAGCACATTCAAGCAGGCTTGAAAGCAACACTCCAAGACAGCCAGGACAAGCTAAGGTAGCCTGCAGTTACAGCTGTCCTGATCCCCAGCATGTCTACGTAAATGTTCTAAAGTGTTCTTGCCGTACCAGTGTTTTCCTGTGTAGAGAAAGCAAAGCCATCAAGCCAGCCCAGGTAGTCCAAGCCAGCTCTGCCAAGGAAGCCAGTTTGAAATCTACTTTTAGTGTGTCTGCATTGCTTTGCATTGCCAGTAAAACACTGGTAAAAGCAAATCTTTACCTAGTGGCTTAGTTAAGAACAATTTAATGAGCAATGCATTACCTGGTAACTTCTTTGGCTACCAGAGATGGCTTTTCAAGTGGGACATGCCAGAGGTTCATCTATAAACATAGTAAGTTTCTGCTGATATGTTTGTGCACAGAGTGAAAATTCATCTGTCATTCCAAGACACATGTGCTAGAAGTGTTAAGTGCTGTAGGTTTGGAGTAACTATTTGCACGAGTATTGTGGGGGATTCCACTGACCCTTGACAGTGTGCAAGCATCAGTACCAATGTAGGCTTAATATGGCCGAGGCCTGGTGGGTGACCTTGAGAGTGGGACTGCAAGACCTGCATGCCACTTACACCCATATTGCCTGTCTAGTGAGGTGAATGTCCCTTCCTCGACCCTCCTATTCACCAGAATCCTTTAATTCATCGCCATTATCGTCATATGCAACAAGGGTGGGTTTAGCTGATCCAGGCTAAACAGCTCAAATCTTCCTACTCCAAGCAGTGTGAAACTGCTATGACAGCTACAAGTATAGGAGATAGGAGATGGTGTTGACGTCAATGATGGTGAAGGCAGATTTGAAACATATTTTAGTAAACAGGCTCAGAAAAAGAAACGTGGTTTCCAAAGAAAGCTTGCAGCTAGCAATAGAGGGGGGGAACACCCTCCCAAAGGTATCAGGCTAGATTTCCATAACAACATTGATCAAGAGGCCAAGTTTAAATGTTTTTCGAAGTTAGTGTAGACAACCCAGAGAAAACAGTCAAGCTTCTCCACAATGAGGATAACTACGTCTTTGTGACTAATGATCCAGCATTTGTAGACAAACTTCTCACTCATGAATATGCCACCATCAAGCTTCGAGCTGCCCCACCAAGGGCACCTAAAGTGCTTGTCATATACAACATCAATAAGCACTTGGATCCTAAATATCTGACGTCAGAGCAAGTTTCAAGCCCTCGTTGACTTCCCAACAATCTGATATTAGCCAAGTGGATTGGCCAGGGGACTCTGCCATGCCATATTCACTCCTGTGCAGTGCTCAACAGGTGCTATAACACAGCACTGTACATACCTCTTCAACATCAATGTTGTAAGTGTTAACGTTGGGGCCACACTGCCAGGAAATGCCCAGCTAAGTCACACTGGTGTGCAGTGTGTGCTAATGCTCATCCTTCTGAAAGGTGTTATGATATGATCAAACAGCAACAGACTGTTGCTAAACAATGTATCAATTGTAAGACCTCAGGAGTCACAGCAACTCATCTTGACTGCAGTGTGAAGGCTGCCTACATCGCAGCCAACCGCAGGGCTAGCACCTCACCCTGCACCCCCCATGATGACGCCCTAGTTCTACCAGATACCTCAAGCCTGAATACTGGCTCATGCCTGCCCTCAGACAATGGGGTTGAGCACTTCACCTGGGGAGCACATCAACAGAGGTCCATCATGTCTGCTGTCAATACCAGCCTAGCTCAGTCAGCTGTCAGTCAGCCACCAAACTCAGCTGACCGGGGCTTCACATCTCCAGACGTTTCAAGTCTTGCTCCTGTGGTATATAACCTGAAGTCACGCATAGGGGTATTGGAGAGAACAATTTCTTCTGAAACATAACTTAAGCAGCACAAGGAAATATGTGTACAGTGTACCAATAATAAGGCTGTCATTAATTCTGAAAGCGAGTGTAAGGCTGATGAACAAGGTAGTGGTGGAGTCCTAATTATGGTAATAACAAATCCAATAGCTGTGTCAGTAACTATAGTGAGCATCATTGATGTCTGTGTTCCTGCACTACTGTAAGTGTTAACCTTTCTCTGTTCTGTATTTTATGTCCTTTTATTTTTTATTCATATTTCATTGAAAAAATCACTCTTAGTGTAATTTTAACTTCTTTATAAAGTAAATTATTCCCTTTGCTCTGAGTAATTGTTTGCCTAAGTTGAAATTAAAAGTTAAAGTGTTTCATCAGTTCATTCTTAATATTTTCTTTACTGTTCTAAGCTGTATTTCCTTGTGTGAGATTTTTATTGAATTATTGACTCATTCTGCAATGACCCTTGTGCTGTGATTGGTCTTTCTTTCATAAATTTTTTATAGTGTTTTGTGCTGCAGTTCCTGATTAGTAGTTGTCACTTGCAATAGTACTAAAGTATAATTCAGTGCAATATTCTGTGATCCAGTTTTACATTTACTTGTGTTCTCAGTGCATAATACTTTAACCCTTTCAGGGTCCAGAGGCCAAATTTCAAAGTGTGCACCAGGGTCCAAGAATTTTCAAAAAATAATTTTGTTATTTTTTCTTATGAAATGGTAGAAAATCTTTTCTGAAGGTAATAAAACAAAAAGTATGAAATTTGATGGAAAATTTACGAAATTATGCTCTCCCGAATTTTGATGTGCCGGCGATATTTACACATCGGCGATTTTGCCAACTTTGACTCCCATTTTAGGTCAATTACAGTATTCTAGTCAACCAAATTCTTAGCTATTTCACTAGTATTACTTCTATTCTATCGATTAAGCACAAGAAATCACCAATTCAACTGTTTCAACTACAAAATAAAGTGACCGGAAATTGGTAATTTGGCCAATTTAATGCAAAGTTCAAAATATTCCATTTTCAAAATAGGGTCCAAAATAAACAATACAGGCATTCCTGGCACTAAACTAACATTTCCTCTGCTCATTAGTTACGTTTTCTGGCTTTACAAATGAATTCCATTTTGATTTTTTATTCACATAGTGAATTTTTATTCAAACCAAAAAATATAAGATTTACTGTTATGCAATACTGTAATAATTGTATAAATATCACCACTGGAGGTGATGTCCTGGTAGTCAGTAAATGTGGGGCTGATAGTGCTGTCCTGGGAGACAGCAATGGTGAAGCTGGACTTGCTGTCCTGGGAGACAGTAATGGTGAAGCTGGAGGTGCTGTCCTGGGAGACAGTAATGGTGAAGCTGGAGGTGCTGTCCTGGGAGACAGTAATGGTGAAGCTGGAGGTGCTGTCCTGGGAGACAGTAATGGTGAAGCTGGAGGTGCTGTCCTGGGAGACAGTAATGGTGAAGCTGGAGATTTTTCCAGGTAGTCGGGAATTATACGCAGGAAGGAATACATATAAATGACCTCATAGGGGACAGGAGCCGTAGTGGGGAAACAAGTGTAGTCGAAGATAAGATAAAACCAATATTGCAAACTAGAAATACCACAGGAAATAGCAAACAAGAGGACTCCACTAGCTATAGTGAGGATATATTACCAAAAATAACTGGTGGGAGCTCCATTGTTGGTGCTTGGGAGGATAGGAATAAGACAGGGAAACATGCACCAACAGGGAATACAGTCACAGAAACCCAAGGCAAACAGAAACCAAGCCTGTGCACATACTATGCACTTGGTATCTGCAGACATGGGAAATCTGGAAAAACAGACGGGACGTGCAACTATGACCACCCTAGAAAATGCCATGCCCATATGACAACAGGAAAATGCAAACTCCCTTCCTGTAAGCTTTTTCACCCTGAAATGTGTACCTCTTCAGTACAGGAAAGACTGTGCTATAACTTAAATTGCCAGGCACACCATCTAAAGGGTACAAAAAGATACAAAACATCCAGACCATGGGAAAACCTGGGTAGCCACAGCCACTCAAGAGGGAGAGGTTTTTTAGTGCCAGGAAGGAAAAAAAACTGGCAGGAAATGGCAGAAATCGTACACCAAATCCAGTCATTCCTGGAGTGGAACCACAGTCGATGGCCTCCACTCCAAACCAACAGATACAGATACTAATGCCGGAAAAAAAATCCCCCCCCAGTACCAACAATACCACCAGTCCGATGACATTCTTCTTTGCAAATATACAGGGTCTAAAGCCAGCAACAAACAACAAAATACCTTTCATCCGTGGACTGCTTGCAGAAGCAAAGGCAATGTTCGCGGCTTTCACTGAGACCCACATAAAGGATCACTTGGACAATGAAATATGGATCCCAGGTTACAACCTATACAGATGTGACAGAGTAAACAGGCAAAGGGGGGGAGGGTTGGCCTGTACATTGCAGAGTCACTTGTTTGCACAGAACTGCTAAATGCCTCAAATGATGTAGTGGAAGTTTTAGCAGTAAAGGTCGAGAACCAAAACCTAGTCATTGTGGTAGTCTACAAGCCTCCGGATGCAACATCCCAGCAATTCCAGGAACAGCTGTTAAAAATTGACCACTGTCTGGAAAATCTTCCAGCTCCTGCACCCAACATCTTGCTCCTGGGGGATTTCAACTTAAGGCACCTAAAATGGAGGAATATAGCAAATAATATTGTTGCAGTAATAACACCAGGAGGCAGCTCTGATGAAAACTCACACTCACACAAGCTTTTAAATCTCTGCACAAAATTCAATTTAAACCAGCAAATAATAGAGCCTACTAGACTGGAGAATACACTAGACCTCATCTTCACTAACAATGATGATCTGATAAGAAATGTCACCATATCAAAAACAATATACTCAGATCACAACATAATAGAGGTTCAGACATGTATGCGTGGAGCCCCAGACCGACATAATGAGACTAGTCATGAGGGAGCATTCACCAATTCAACTTCAATAACAAAAACATAAAGTGGGACCAAGTAAACCAAGTCCTAACCGATATAAGCTGGGAAGATATACTAAGCAACACAGACCCCAATGTATGCCTAGAACAGATTAACTTGGTGGCACTCGATGTATGCACAAGGCTTATTCCTCTTAAGAAAAAGGAGGAGTAGATGTAAAATAGAAAGAGACAGGCGCTCCCTTTACAGGCGACGGAAAAGAATAACAGAGCGGCTCAAAGAGGTCAATATATCTGAAATGCGTAGGGAGACACTGGTCAGAGAAATAGCAAGCATCGAACTCAAGCTAAAGGAATTTTATAGGAGTCAGGAATCTCGGGAAGAACTAAAAGCCATAAATGAAATCGAAAGAAACCCAAAGTATTTCTTCTCCTAGGCCAAATCAAAGTCGAGAACAACATCCAGTATTGGGCCCCTACTTAAACAAGATGGGTCCTACACAGATGACAGCAAGGAAATGAGTGAGCTACTCAAGTCCCAATATGACTCAGTTTTTAGCAAGCCGCTAACCAGACTGAGAGTCGAAGATCAAAATTAATTTTTTATGAGAGAGCCACAAAATTTGGTTAACACAAGCCTATCAGATGTTATCCTGATGCCAAATGACTTCGAACAGGCGATAAATAACATGCCCATGCACGCTGCCCCAGGGCCAGACTCATGGAACTCTGTGTTCATCAAGAACTGCAAGAAGCCCCTATCACGAGCCTTTTCCATCCTATGGAGAAGGAGCATGGACACGGGGGTCGTCCCACAGTTACTAAAAACAACAGACATAGCCCCACTTCACAAAGGGGGCAGTAAACCAACAGCAAAGAACTACAGACCGATAGCACTAACATCCCATATCATAAAAATCTTTGAAAGGGTCCTAAGAAGCAAGATCACCACCCATCTAGAAACCCATCAGTTACACAACCCAGGGCAACATGGGTTTAGAACAGGTCGCTCCTGTCTGTCTCAACTATTGGATCACTATGACAAGGTCCTAAATGCACTAGAAGACAAAAAGAATGCAGATGTAATATATACAGACTTTGCAAAAGCCTTCGACAAGTGTGACCATGGCGTAATAGCGCACAAAATGCGTGCTAAAGGAATAACAGGAAAAGTCGGTCGATGGATCTATAATTTCCTCACTAACAGAACACAGAGAGTAGTCGTCAACAGAGTAAAGTCCGAGGCAGCTACGGTGAAAAGCTCTGTTCCACAAGGCACAGTACTCGCTCCCATCTTGTTCCTCATCCTCATATCCGACATAGACAAGGATGTCAGCCACAGCACCGTGTCTTCCTTTGCAGATGACACCCGAATCTGCATGACAGTGTCTTCCATTGCAGACACTGCAAGGCTCCAGGCGGACATCAACCGAATCTTTCAGTGGGCTGCAGAAAACAATATGAAGTTCAACGATGAGAAATTTCAATTACTCAGATATGGTAAACACGAGGAAATTAAATCTTCATCAGAGTACAAAACAAATTCTGGCCACAAAATAGAGCGAAACACCAACGTCAAAGACCTGGGAGTGATCATGTCGGAGGATCTCACCTTCAAGGACCATAACATTGTATCAATCGCATCTGCTAGAAAAATGACAGGATGGATAATGAGAACCTTCAAAACTAGGGAGGCCAAGCCCATGATGACACTCTTCAGGTCACTTGTTCTATCTAGGCTGGAATATTGCTGCACACTAACAGCACCTTTCAAGGCAGGTGAAATTGCTGACCTAGAAAATGTACAGAGAACCTTCACGGCGCGCATAACGGAGATAAAACACCTCAATTACTGGGAGCGCTTGAGGTTCCTGAACCTGTATTCCCTGGAACGCAGGCGGGAGAGATACATGATTATATACACCTGGAAAATCCTAGAGGGACTAGTACCGAACTTGCACACGAAAATCACTCACTACGAAAGCAAAAGACTTGGCAGACGATGCAACATCCCCCCAATGAAAAGCAGGGGTGTCACTAGCACGTTAAGAGACCATACAATAAGTGTCAGGGGCCCGAGACTGTTCAACTGCCTCCCAGCATACATAAGGGGGATTACCAACAGACCCCTGGCAGTCTTCAAGCTGGCACTGGACAAGCACCTAAAGTCGGTTCCTGACCAGCCGGGCTGTGGCTCGTACGTTGGTTTGCGTGCAGCCAGCAGCAACAGCCTGGTTGATCAGGCTCTGATCCACCAGGAGGCCTGGTCACAGACCGGGCCGCGGGGGGCGTTGACCCCCGGAACTCTCTCCAGGTAAACTCCAGGTAAACACACCGAGCCATTAATTCAAATTAAAATTCCCCTTGAATATCAAAGTATTGCCTTATCTTGTCAAGTAAATTTCAGCGAGTTTTCCTTGCTCTGCAGTGTGTCTTGCACATTCTCATTACTTATGCAGATTAGTTAAGCATTTTCTCCCATTTAAGCAATATTGTGTAGTATATTCTCTCTGTTATTTTTGCCTTTTTAAATTCTCGTGTCCATTCCTTGCAGTCATGTCTCAAGTACTTTCGAGAGATATCATAGTGAATTCTGCCAGTCCAAGCAATAATGACTCAGAACAAAATTTAATTAATCCCGTGCTGAATAACAGCAAGACTCAGGCCTCGAGACTTCGGAACTTGACTCGTGACCCTTATGATGCTATGCCTCTGTTCAATGGGGATCCAGCCAACCTGGAAGCTTGGTTTACTGCCGTTCATGTTAGGGCGAATGCCTAGGTGGATGGCCTCCCATGCAAGAACTGTATCATTAGTATTAGGCAGTGAAGTCTAGCTAGTTCACCAGCTGCTTTGAATGTGTCTAATCTGATCAAGATGACTGACTTTGAAGGCCTCACTACGTGGGTAGAGTATGAGCAATTAATACGTAACTATCTTACCCCAGTGAGAGTGACTGACCCATACACTGTCCTTAGGGAACTAGTGTACACAGTACCTAGGCCAGGATAAACGATCCCTTGTGTAGACTGCCAAATTAGCAGCTTTTGGATCTATTAAGCAGTTAATGCTGCCTGCTTCCACGTATAACTCCAGTCCTCTAATTGCCAAAATGGAACCACTTGCAGCCCTTATCCACATGCGTGACTTGTGTCCGGAGGGAACCTTCCCCTACTATAGGCCTACATCATCTGCTACGTCCCATCCAGCACTGCCTCTTGTTTGTGCTACAGCAAAAACTCCCGTTAGAAATCATTCAAGGCCCTCGTCCACAGTTTTAACAAGTCCATCAGCAAACTTGTTGCAACTGTGGTTACCGTGGCCATGTTGCTGTTAATTGTCCTGATAGTTACCCTAAGAGGTGTCGTAATGATGATGAGTACCAGTCTGATCTGCCGTACTGTACATATAATAGAATCCATGGACATGACACATCTGAATGCAATGCTCTCTACAACCTTCAGTACTCTAAATCTTTCCCTGGTCATTCCAATAGCAGAACCAGGAGAGGAAACAGAGGTCGTGGTTCTCAGACTAACCAGAACCCGGCTCATTCTTCCAATTCAGGGGAATTCGAGCGCCCCAGTCAAACCGTCCCATGGTGACGGTAGGTGATAATGAGTACACCATCCCCGTTAGTAATTCTTTCGATACCTTAAGCACTCTTGAGAACGATAACCTTGATGTTGCTTCACATATCTCTGACGAAGATGATTTTGGAGATGAAGTGGAACAAACCTTCTCTGATGAAGACCCTCCTTTTAGTTTGCACATTACTTCCAATGTAAAGATAGGCCCTTTAGTACAAGCATCTGTTCATGTGCCCGTTCAGGTGTTCATGGACTCTGGTGCACAAGTCAATATTATCAGGTCTAGTTTGTTTAAGGATAAGTGGTTACGACATGTCCTCCTCATAGAGCCAACTACTGTAACCTCCCTTAGTGGAGTAGCTGGTTCTCACCTGCTTGTCCGAGGTCAGACTTCCCTCACCTTTTCTCTCCAAGGTCGAGATTTCACTGCTCCCTTCCTCATTGTTGACCAGATTAGTTTCCTTGGTGATCTACTGGGATTTGCCTCAGTGAGAGACTTACGCATTGTACTCAACCCTTACTGATGGCATGCCCAAATTGATGACTTGATCGTACCATTTTGGGATTATCAGCTTGGATCCGAGATCTGCCATACTGCCACAGAGTAAGAAGTTCAACTTAAGTCCTTAAAAGCCAGCGCATTTTCCAGTAGCGTACCCAAGCAATCAGGCACTAGTAATTGTCACTTTTGTCTGTGTTCCATCTACAACTTCAGGCGTGCAAGATAGTGCCCAGTTGCCTCAGGTGTCCGAGGACCCTCAGACTACCTTGAGTGCTCAGCCTATTCCTGCAATGTATGCTAGTTTGAGTAGCAGTTCCTCTACAGGGGACACCTTGTTGGAAAACAACTACTTGCAACTAGTCATGCCATCCCTTGTTGATGTCACAGGCCACGACAGAAATGTCTTTCTGTAGATGTACAGAAAGACGTTTCTGTCGTGGCTAGTGCCCTCACTAGTGTCTGTTGTTGTTCCTTGTGTTCCAGATGGTGATAACGTCCTAGTTAACAGCGATTCCTGCAAAGTAAAGGGTTTATTTGTTGAGCCATCATTACATGTTGTAAGAGATAGTAAGATCCACTTCTTCCTGGCTAACACTTCTGGTCACAGTGTTCGACTTAGATCAAATACCAATATTGTAGACCTTGTGCATTACCCTTACCCTGTGCGTGCAGAGAAAGATTTGACACCTGACCAGTGGGTTGGTGCTACCTCAGCAGGGGAGAGCACATCTACTCCGTCAGACCATTCTACCCCATCAATTGAGGAGAAAGACTTAGCTCCTACTAACTTCCCAGACGAGGTCAGGCGCTTGTTGAGTCTGTTGAACAATTATCGTAATGCCATTGCCTTACCAAGTGAAAAGATGGGTTTAACGAACTTATTTTCCCATCATATCCCACTTGAACCTGGTACCCGACCCATTTATATACCTGTGTACAGAATGCCTCATTCACAAGTTGCTGTAGCAGAAGAGTTGATCAATCAGATGCTTGATGGAGTTATTGCACCTAGTAATTCACCCTGGAATGTGCCTTTGCTCCTAATAACCAAGAAGGATGGTACCTGGTGCCTAGAGATTGATTTTAGGAAGTTAAATGCGAAAACAATTCCAGATTGCTTCCCGCTTCCTGTACTTGGTGACCTTTTATGAACCATCGGAGGTAATAAAGTTTTTTCGACCCTAGACTTGTTACAAGGGTTCTGGCAAGTCCCTTTCCACGAGGACAGCCAAGAGCTTACTGCATTTTCCACTCCTACTGGTCATTATCACTTCCTCCGTATGGCATTCGGATTACGATCCTTACCTATTACATTCTTGAGGCTAATGACCAATATCTTCAGAGGCCTCATAGGCAACACACTTACAGTGTACCTAGATGATGTAATCGTCACGTCCGAGGACATGGACAAGCATTTGGAGCTGAGTATGCTTGAAGAAGCTAATTTAAAGATCAAACTGTCAAAGTGCCAATTTTTCAGATCTGAAATCAAGTTTCCTGGTCATGTAGTCACTCCTAGAGGGGTTACGACTGACCCAAGTTACTGCTGTGTCTAATTTTCCATCTCCCAAAACTGCTGATGCTGTAAGATCCTTTGTGGGCTTAGCAGCTCTTCTAACTGAGTTGCTTAAGAAAGATGCTCCTTTCGTTTGGACCTTCCATTAAGAAAGAGCATTCCAAACACTAAAAAAAAGTTAACTTCTGTTCCAATCTGGAAATTCCCAGATTTTTCTAAACCCTTCTCTCTGACAACTGATGCTAGTTCAATTGGCATAGGTGCCATACTAGCTCAGAAGACTGATACAAGTACAACACAGTTGCATCTGCCAGCCGAGTCCTTACAAAGGCTGAACGTAATTATACAGTAACTGAGTAAGAAGCTTTAGCAATCGTGTGGACTTTGAAGCACTTCCGAGACATCATATATCAGTATCCTGTCCATGTTTTGATAAGATCATGCCGCACTGATTCCCTTGTTCCAGAACAAACAACTCACTGGAAGATTAGCCAGGTGGTCCTTGACCATCCAAGAGTTCAACCCCACCTTTGAACCATTGCCAGGCAAGTTGCAGACACTCCATCTTGACATGTTAGTATAGTGACTGCAGAGCCTCCATTTAGTGCCAAAGAGGTAAAGAATGCTCAAAGAACAGATCCCGTGTGGTCTGGTGTGATCTGATTCCTGCTCCAGGAAGACCTTATTCTGACTGTGAAGCCACCAGCACCAATCAGTGACTTTGTTATGAGCCAAGAATTACTGAATCGAACAACCGAGTTGGGTACTCCAAGCAGAAGGGTATACCAATTAGTAATTCCACAGTCACTTGTGAATGTAGCCCTACAGCTAGTTCACGATGCACCAGGTGTTGCACACCCTGGTATGGATCGTTCTGTGAAACAAGCCAGAATGAAATATTTTTGGCCACGTATGGAAAATGACATCTCTGAGTATGTCAAGAGATGTAGTGTTTGTATACAGCATAAAGGCACTATTAATGGCCCTAATCCTATCCAGGCATATCCCACCACTAGTGAACCATGGGAAAGAGTTGCTGTAGACTTTATTAACTAATTTTCAGTGCTCTCTTCAGGGCAACAAACATCTGTGTTATGGTAGATCATTTCACCAGATATTGTGAATTAGATCCTATTGCAGATAAGACTGCCGAGACTGTAGCTAAAGCTTTCAAAAAGCGTATAATCTGTAGACATATCACCCCCAAGTCCCTAGTAACAGATAACGAAGGTGAATTCTGTAATGAGATTCTTGAAAATTTGTGTAATTTGTACAAGATCTCTAAGTCAACCATTGTTCCAAATCATCCTGCAAGTAATGGTTTAGTGGAACAAACCAAAAAGAAAGTACTTGATGTCTTGAGAGCCACTATCAACTCCAATAGTGAAACTTGGGATGAGGTCATACCTGATGTTCAGTGTGCTATAAATTCTGCTTATAATGCTTCAATAGGCGACACCCCACATTACATGCTGTATGGTGAAGATAAGCGTTTGCCTTATGAGTTGTTAGATTTTGTGCTGAAACCCAATTATAACCCTGATGACTTTGTAGCAACTCGTACCAGTCTAGCTCAAAGTGTTTTCAGAAGAATCTGAGAAACGCTTCATAAATCAACAGCAGAATTTACAAGAGTAACTAATACTCGTGCTAAGCCGACCAAGATTAAAGGAGGTTCGAGAGTAATGCTGACTAACTTCAATAAAACATCTGAAATGCCTAATACAGTGGACCCCCAGTTTGCAAAGTCATCGGTATCCGATAAATCCGGTATCCGAAGCATTATATCGCAAAAAATTTGCCTCGGTTCCTGTTACAAAACCCGGTATGCGATACGGTTCGTACGAGACGTGTCCACGTGTGGCCTGAACTGCCCCGTGTGTGCCAGTGTTTACAAGCCAGCCAGTGTGCGCGCATCTAAGGATACATTCGGTACATTCCATATTATCCATATTATCACTGTTTTTGGTGCTTGTTTCTGCAAAATAAGTCACCATGGGCCCCAAGAAAGCTTCTAGTGCCAACCCATCGAGACCAAGGGTGCTAATGACTATTGAAATGAAGAAAGAGATAATTGCAAAGTATGAAAGTGGAGTGCGTGTGTCGGACCTGGCCAAGTTGCATAGTAAATCCCAATCAACCATCTCTACTTTAGTGAGCAGGGAAACAGCAATCAAGGAAGCTGTTCTTGCAAAAGTTGCAACTGTGATTACAAAACAGTGATTCCCCTTCTAAACATTAAAAACTTCGACACTCTCCCCTCCTCCCATCCCATCAATCATCACCAGATCTTCATTAAAGGTAAGTGTCAATTATTCTATTGTTATTACTGTTATTGTAATTATTCTATTGCATTAAACTTAATATTTTATGTGGTAAAAGTTTTTTTTTTTTTCATACTTTTGGGTGTCTTGCACGGATTAATTTGATTTCCATTATTTCTTATGGGGAAAATTGATTCGCTTTCCGATAATTTTGCTTTACGATGAGCTCTCAGGAACGGATTAATAACGTGAACCGGGAGTCCACTGTAT
>NW_027200836.1:0-7500 GCF_038502225.1 Cherax quadricarinatus
CTCCTCTTTTCTGCAATTTTGGAAGCTCCTGACGAAGTGTTGATTACAACACGAAAGGCCTAGAGCTATCATTCTACTCCTCCCGTGGTTATTTTGCATATATATATATATATATATATATATATATATATATATATATATATATATATATATATATATATATATATATATATATATATATATATATATATATATATATATATATATATATATATATATATATATATATATATATATATATATATATATATATATATATATATATATATATATATATATATATATATATATATATATATATATATATATATATATATATATATATATATATATATATATATATATATATATATATATCTCTGGTTTACAAACAGTCAAGCTGGGATGGCTCCATCGCTGAAAAAGGTGCTTGCCAACATGCTCAGGGCTGCAACATCAGACAGGGAGATTGCCCGTCTCCAAGCTGTGAGCGCACGTCACTCCGGGGACTTCCTCCAGTTCCCATATTGGCAATGGGAACGCGCCTCGACCCTAAGACCCTCCGTATTGCAGTGGCTCTTCGACTTGCTGCCTCAATTCACATGGAATATACGTGTATTTGCGGCGATGCGCAAGCCAACCAATATGGTCTACATGGTCTTAACTGTTCCAAAACCAAGGTCTGGCATGCAACACACGATGAGGTAACCGACATCATAAAGAGAACCCTGGCTACAGCTGGATGCCCAGCTGAGAGGGAGCTCCGACCACTAGCAGCCAACAATACCTACAACCCAGCAAACCACCGTGACAGGATCACAATCTATCCTCTTAGCACAGGACTATACCTGTGTGTCCACACTGGCGGACACCTATATCCGTCACAGTGTAGGGCGACAGGGAGGAGCTGCTGAGCACAGGGAGGAGTACAAGATCGGCAAGTACGGGGACATAAGCCAACAATATCAATTTGTCCCAGGGGGATCAGAGACATTGGGATCATGGGGAAAACATGCCACACGTTTCCTTAAAGAACTGGGTTCCAGACTCATCGACACCACCAGGGACCCAAGGGCAGCCACTTTCATGCTCCAGCGCCTCAGCGTGGCCATCCAGAGGGGAAATGCATGCTGCATACTGGGTTCACGTCCGGCTTTGGAAGAGCTGGAGGAGATTCATAACCTTTGATATATTGTACCAATGTATTCATGTTTGTGTTTTCTATCAATGTATTCTGCCTATTAATAAAGTTCACATGTATAGCTTAAAAATATACGGGGTGGTAGGAGAAGAAAATATTCAAACAGCTCCGGGGAGAACCTTGAGTTTTCCCTGAGGTACGTTTATTGTCTTCTCTGAGGATGAGGGTCCCCAGTCCAGTTCTAGAGGTGGTACCTTTATATATATATATATATATATATATATATATATATATATATATATATATATATATATATATATATATAAATAGCTCAGGGACACATCATGAAGTGAAATGATGCCAAGATGATTATTCACGAATGCAAGTTTAACCAGGAGAAAGTGTTCATGGCAACAGTTACTAAAATCATACTAGAAAAGTCAGCGACTATAGTACATCCAAGGCCCCGGCCAAACATCTGCTACCCAATAATGACACTGACATCACGGGATACCCTTCAATACAGAACAACACGGCGGTGTGCCTACTGGTCCAGTGTGGCCAGATCCTTTTCCAGCTTATTTACTATTTACAATTATTCCCCATTATCTCCCCGTATATCTAGAATTATTAGGTTCAACTCTTTCCAGTCTCACCTGACTCCAATTACATATATATATATATATATATATATATATATATATATATATATATATATATATATATATATATATATATATATATATATATATATATATATATATAGATAGATAGATAGACAGATACTGGGTTGGTAAACAGCTAACTGCCCAGGGAGGTACTACCGTCCTGTCAAGTAAGTGTCAACAAAAGCCTGTAATTGCTTTACATGATGGTAGGAGTGCTGCTGTCTTTTTCACGTCTCATAGACATAGGAGATTTCAGGTACGTCTTGTTACTTCTACTTACACTTATGTCACACTACACATGCATGTACAAGCGTATGCATACACACCCCATATGGTTTTTTTTATTTTCTTACTAGTTCTTGTTCTTGTTTATGTCCTCTTATCTCCACGAGGAAGTGGAATAGAATTCTTCCTCCTAAGCCATGCGTGTCGTGAGAACGACTAAAATGCCAGGAGCAAGGGGGTTAGTAACCTTTATCCTGTATACATTACTAAAGTTGAAAAGGGAAATTTTTGTTTTTTCTTTTTGGGCCACCCTGCTTCAGTGGGATACACCGGTTTGTTGAAAGAATATATATATATATATATATATATATATATATATATATATATATATATATATATATATATATATATATATATATATAATATATATATTGCTGATGACACTGTGCTCTTGGGAGATTCTGAAGAGAAGTTGCAGAGATTGGTGGATGAATTTAGTAGGGTGTGCAAAAGAAGAAAATTAAAAGTGAATACAGGAAAGAGTAAGGTTATGAGGATAACAAAAAGATTAGGTGATGAAAGATTGGATATCAGATTGGAGGGAGAGAGTATGGAGGAGGTGAATGTATTCAGATATTTGGGAGTGGACGTGTCAGCGGATGGGTCTATGAAAGATGAGGTGAATCATAGAATTGATGAGGGGAAAAGAGTGAGTGGTGCACTTAGGAGTCTGTGGAGACAAAGAACTTTGTCCTTGGAGGCAAAGAGGGGAATGTATGAGAGTATAGTTTTACCAACGCTCTTATATGGGTGTGAAGCATGGGTGATGAATGTTGCAGCGAGGAGAAGGCTGGAGGCAGTGGAGATGTCATGTCTGAGGGCAATGTGTGGTGTGAATATAATGCAGAGAATTCGTAGTTTGGAAGTTAGGAGGAGGTGCGGGATTACCAAAACTGTTGTCCAGAGGGCTGAGGAAGGGTTGTTGAGGTGGTTCGGACATGTAGAGAGAATGGAGCGAAACAGAATGACTTCAAGAGTGTATCAGTCTGTAGTGGAAGGAAGGCGGGGTAGGGGTCGGCCTAGGAAAGGTTGGAGGGAGGGGGTAAAGGAGGTTTTGTGTGCGAGGGGCTTGGACTTCCAGCAGGCATGCGTGAGCGTGTTTGATAGGAGTGAATGGAGACAAATGGTTTTTAATACTTGACGTGCTGTTGGAGTGTGAGCAAAGTAACATTTATGAAGGGATTCAGGGAAACCGGCAGGCCGGACTTGAGTCCTGGAGATGGGAAGTACAGTGCCTGCACTCTGAAGGAGGGGTGTTAATGTTGCAGTTTAAAAACTGTAGTGTAAAGCACCCTTCTGGCAAGACAGTGATGGAGTGAATGATGGTGAAAGTTTTTATTTTTCGGGCCACCCTGCCTTGGTGGGAATCGGCCAGTGTGTTAAAAATATATATATATATATATATATATATATATATATATATATATATATATATATATATATATATATATATATATATATATATATATATATATATATATATGTGTGTGTGTGTGTGTGTGTGTGTGTGTGTGTGTGTGTGTGTGTGTGTGTGTGTGTGTGTGTGTGTGTGTGTGTGAGTGTGTGTACTCACCTAGTTGTACTCACCTAGTTGAGGTTGCGGGGGTCGAGTCCGAGCTCCTGGCCCCGCCTCTTCACTGATCGCTACTAGGTCACTCTCTCTGAACCGTGAGCTTTATCATACCTCTGCTTAAAGCTATGTATGGATCCTGCCTCCACTACATCGCTTCCCAAACTATTCCACTTACTGACTACTCTGTGGCTGAAGAAATACTTCCTAACATCCCTGTGATTCATCTGTGTCTTCAACTTCCAACTGTGTCCCCTTGTTACTGTGTCCAATCTCTGGAACATCCTGTCTTTGTCCACCTTGTCAATTCCTCTCAGTATTTTGTATGTCGTTATCATGTCCCCCCTATCTCTCCTGTCCTCCAGTGTCGTCAGGTTGATTTCCCTTAACCTCTCCTCGTAGGACATACCTCTTAGCTCTGGGACTAGTCTTGTTGCAAACCTTTGCACTTTCTCTAGTTTCTTTACGTGCTTGGCTAGGTGTGGGTTCCAAACTGGTGCCGCATACTCCAATATGGGCCTAACGTACACGGTGTACAGGGTCCTGAACGATTCCTTATTAAGATGTCGGAATGCTGTTCTGAGGTTTGCTAGGCGCCCATATGCTGCAGCAGTTATTTGATTGATGTGCGCTTCAGGAGATGTGCCTGGTGTTATACTCACCCCAAGATCTTTTTCCTTGAGTGAGGTTTGTAGTCTCTGGCCCCCTAGACTGTACTCCGTCTGCGGTCTTCTTTGCCCTTCCCCAATCTTCATGACTTTGCACTTGGTGGGATTGAACTCCAGGAGCCAATTGCTGGACCAGGTCTGCAGCCTGTCCAGATCCCTTTGTAGTTCTGCCTGGTCTTCGATCGAGTGAATTCTTCTCATCAACTTCACGTCATCTGCAAACAGGGACACCTCAGAGTCTATTCCTTCCGTCATGTCGTTCACAAATACCAGAAACAGCACTGGTCCTAGGACTGACCCCTGTGGGACCCCGCTGGTCACAGGTGCCCACTCTGACACCTCGCCACGTACCATGACTCGCTGCTGTCTTCCTGACAAGTATTCCCTGATCCATTGTAGTGCCTTCCCTGTTATCCCTGCTTGGTCCTCCAGTTTTTGCACCAATCTCTTGTGTGGAACTGTGTCAAACGCCTTCTTGCAGTCCAAGAATATGCAATCCACCCACCCCTCTCTCTCTTGTCTTACTGCTGTCACCATGTCATAGAACTCCAGTAGGTTTGTGACACAGTGTGTGTGTGTGTGTGTGTGTGTGCCTGTGTCTGTGTGTCTGTGTATTTATTCACCTAATTGTGATTGCAGGGGTCGATTCTTAGCTCCTGGCCCCACCACTTCGCTGGTCGCTACTAGGTCCACTCTCTCCCTGCTGCTACATGAGCTTTATTGTACCTCTTCTTTTCTTAAAGCTATGTATGGTTCCTACCTCCTCCCCATCACTCTCCAGATTATTCCACTTCCTGACAACCCTGTTGCTGAACAAATACTTCCTAACATCCCTGTGACTCATCTGAATTTTCAACATCCAGTTGTGACCCCTTGTTGCTGTGTCATATCTCCGAAACATTCTGTCCCTATCCACCCTTGTCAATTTCAGTATTTTATATGATGTTATCATGCTCTCTCTATCCCTCCTGTCTTCCAGCGTTATCAGGTTAAGCTCCCTTAACGTCTCCTCGTAGGACAAAGCCCTCAGTTTCGAAACTAGTCTTGTTGCAAACCTTTGCACTTTCTCTAACTTCTTGATGTGTATGACAAGGCGTGGGTTCCATACTGGTGATGCATACTCCTATATGGGCCTGACGTACACCATGTAGTGGTGTGAATGGGTATGTGTGTGTGTGTGCGTGTGTGTGTGTGTGTGTATGTATGCATCACAAGGCACGGAAGGATGGAAATCTTCAGCTTAAGATCTTTCACACGTCGCCTTGCGTCATCAGGAGCTATGTAATGTTGCAATAACAGCAACATGTAGGGTGAGTTTTCTCAGAGGTAAGGTATCATGTTGATGCCAGCCAGCGACTCAGGCTTTGTGTTTCACCTCTGTATCTGCTACATTTTTTTTTCCTGTACAAAATGATTGAAAGACTCAATATCACTCATCGAGTTCAGGGTTGAGAAAGCGACACCTATAATAACACAGAAGCCAATCATGTATATAATAACTCAACCTCTTTGCACAAGAGGCTGAATTATTATGTACCCGAGAACCAAAAAAGGGACAAAAAGCTATTTTACCTCCAGATTCTGTGTGGTACAACATGGCGGTGTACCACGGTCCCTAATTCCACGAAGAATCGGCATACCTATATATTCTGCTTAAGATTTGAAAATGTTCATCGGTCTTGAACTGTAAATGAATGTGCAAGGAGTGCTCTGATGCAGGGAACAACAACATTCAGGTATAAGCAGTGATAAAGAAATGAAAAGTAAACTTAAATTTAGTTCTTTTCATTAGTTCTAAATTGTTGGTTGAACTTTTCACATTTTATGTTAATTGATTGTATCTTTTATATAATAAATATTATGTGTACTTAATACCTACACTATCCTATATTTTTCTTCACCTTAAACCATTTTTATTGATCCAAAAGTTTTTATGAAAATCAGGTACCTGAACTTTCCAAAGAGTTCGTGACGTCGTAATTACTCGCCAGTTGTTTTTGTAGTGCCAATGAGACTCGCTTTAATTAATAACTGTGAAAACTATGTTTTTTTGTGGAAACCACAAAGGAATAAAAGTGACTGACACATATCTATACTATCATATATCAAGATCTCTCCATGATTTCTACCCAGGAATGTTAATTAAATGGTTATGTCTTCATCTGTGCAAATGAGTCTCTTTCCTTAATGATTACCGAACACTTCTGATGAAATTTTAAAGATTGCCAGACTTTGGATGATGCTTTATCTCTAAAAGAATACTTTAGATGAAGATTTAGTTACTATTGGTAACTCCAGAAGAAGTTTTATCTATTAAGTATACTTATTAACTTTACTGATAATCAGACACTTTGGATAAAGTTTTACTGACAGCTTGAAGCTTGACAGAATGCCAGACATTTTGGATAAAGCTCTAAGGATTACCAGATACTTCAACTCCATTGTGTTTTCTAAGTGAGATTTTTAATACAAGTTTTCATATGGCACCAGCAGAGATTCTGTGACATGGGGAGATTCGGTATCAGTTCGAGTGTAGACCTTTGAGGGATGAACCATTACTGGAAATATCTCAACACCGAGAATGACGAACCATTGGGAATGTGGTACCAGTGGGAATGTGGAACAACTGGGAATAGGAAACCATTAGGAATGTGGTACCATTGGGAACGTAGAACCATAGGGAATGTGGAACCATTGGAAACGTGGAACCATCGGGAATGTGGTACCATTGGAACACTGCAACACTATAAAGAAATACTGAACTATTAGATAAGATAAATCAGCGTCGTGAACTACCGCTCTCATCCATCTTTCTTACATCTTCACCCTCCATCCTCAAACTTCCTCATCCCTCTCCCACACGATCCCTCCCTCACACCACATTCTCTCCTCTTTTCCACACCACTTCCTCACCCCTCTCCCTCATCCCTCTCCCTCACCCCTTTCCCTCACCCCTCTCCCTCACACTTCTCCCTCACACCAACTCTCGTACAAACTTGAACACATAATGCGCTGACAAGATTTCAAAAGAAGATATTTCACACTTCTTTCTTGTCTCTGACAGCCACGACCTTAAGAGAGGCGGCCTTGTTTTCACACCCAGTTGCAGATGTGCAAGTAATGAGCTTGCAGAGTTTTATGTGCCTCTCTCAAGATCTAATATGAGAAAGATTTCTTGTTATTGCTCTC
>NW_027200836.1:10000-15000 GCF_038502225.1 Cherax quadricarinatus
AGTATGCGGCACCAGTTTGGAACCCACACCTAGCCAAGCATGTAAACAAACTAGAGAAAGTGCAAAGGTTTGCAACAAGACTAGTCCCAGAGTTAAGAGGTATGTCCTATGAGGAGAGGTTAAGGGAAATCAATCTGACGACACAGGAGGACAGGAGAGATAGGGGGGACATGATAACGACTTACAAAATACTGAGAGGAATTGACAAGGCGGACAAAGACAGGATGTTCCAGAGACTGGACACAGCAACACGGGGACGCAGTTGGAAGCTGATGACACAGATGAATCAAAGGGATGTTAGGAAGTATTTCTTCAGCCACAGAGTAGTCAGGAAGTGGAATAGTTTGGGAAGCGATGTAGTGGAGGCAGGATCCATACATAGCTTTAAGCAGAGGTACGATAAAGCTCATGGTTCAGGGAGAGTGACCTAGTAGCGACCAGTGAAGAGGCGGGGCCAGGAGCTTGGACTCGACCCCTGCAACCTCAACTAGGTGAGTACAACTAGGTGAGTACACACACACACACACGTGGTAATGCTCTATTTACAGCTAGCAAAGTCAGGGTATTTCTCGAGAATCTTGTGTAAAATATTTAAAGAAAACTGAAATCGTTGGAAACTATGCCGTAACTGGAAAATGCCTTTTCTGATCGGCTTCAAACTTTCAGCACTGGTGTGGTTTCCTGAACACAAGATTCGCACTCATACTGGATCGCATAATAATTTTTGAATAAACAGTAATGTTCAATTACATAATTAACAAGGTTATGGTTCTTCTTATGGTCTTCAAAATATGTGTGTAGACATTAAGTTGTGCACAAGACAGTTCAAGAACCAAATGTGTCATAAATATGATCTTCGTGAATTTAGAATATCAAGAGTGACCTGACAAATGTTCAGTATTGCCAACAGATTTCCTGTGGAACATCAAGTTCTAAGTACAATGCAGAAGACCAGAGAAATAGACAGGTGGATTGCGATGGGTCATCTACGAGCTCAAGCAGCGAAGGAAATCGCAAGAGGGCAGAGAGCAGCCAGGCCAGGTGATTTTCACCATTTTAAAGCTTGCTCTTAAAGTTGCATGGGTGAGAGAAGATGCGGAAAAACAGCTTAAAACGCATAAATAATCCTATCTACTAAATGAATAATTAATAAGAAAACTCCCCTTCGTTCTGGCAAGGTCAGATGAAGACACGTCCACAAAACTGACAGTCAATTATGTAAGATTTATATTATGACAACTATAATTGTCATTCCATTTCTAAACAACAATAAATGAGTTTAAATAATATAATACAAAATAGTAATAATACATTCATTGGCTGTTCCTCCATAATGTGAGAACTCACGACAGCACTTTTCGCGTGATCTTATTTCAATATATAAATGAGAATAATACAGCGAACATAATAATAATAATAATAATAATAATAATAATAATAATAATAATAATAATAATAATAATAAAAATAATATAATATAATATAATAGTAATAATAATTACATACTGCACATTAAAGTAATTTTCTAATCTGTAAACCAATTTGTTTAAATAACACATAACTTAAAATCACTGAACTATTTATGATTATTGGGAATGGTTGACAGGTGCTGTGCTGTTATTTTTTCACGCCATTTTTTATGTATTTTCCATGTGATAACTTAAGAAGCCGTTCACTGATCAGCTTCAGGCTTTCAACACTTGTATCTTTTTTCTTTTTGCAAATAACTTATGTACGGTTCTTCTGAATGGCGGCAATTTTCAGTGACTAATGCATCTTATGAAAAAGAATTTAGGCTGTGTAGGTGCAAATTCTTTTATAACATAGTTAATAAATCTGGAATCGTTGTATTCTACAGTATATAGCAACTGGGGAATGCTTCTCCAGTTCGTTTTGAAACTTTTAGGTTGTGAAATATTTAATGTGCCTTTTTTTATAGACAATTTTTTGTGCAGTAACTACAGAATATTTCTAATGGTCGTCTTCAAACCTTTAATGCTGATAACTCGATAATGCTTCCTCAGATAGTGTTCTCTGCGAGAAAACTATAGAATGCCTTTTCTGATTACATTTAACGTTTAAAAAATGTGTACCGTAGTAATAGATTCGAACTGATTCTGGATTGTGTAACTTCCACTTCGCACTTTTTATAGAAGAAACTGAGATAGTTGTGAACGCATCTTCCTAGTGGCTTTAGGTCTTCAACGTTGATATTTAACTGCATTAAAAATTTATACTCTACTCTGTACTGTTACTGAGACTTACACCGAAGTAATGGGGGCTTGACTTGCGGAATATGAGGATACTTTTCAAAGATCACAGTGACCAAAGCACTTGTAGTTTAGTGGTAGGCTACTGTAAGTGGTAACTCGAGTTAGTGAAGAATGATGTCAATGGTTAGGAGAGAAGCGAAAGAATCAATTAATGAGTAACTGGGAGATACAAGCAACTGTTTGAAGAAAGGTGTGGTAAAGAGAGAGGAGAGTACTGGTAATGACGAGAAAGCTGAAAAGGCATAAAGTATGAATTAAAACGAAATACTAGAATGCATAGCAAAATATAGTGGACATAAAAGGGCGGATGCAGGTGAGAAGAGGGATTACAGGAGGAATTAAGATGAAGGTTTTTCCATTGTAAAAAATGATTAACAGAAAGAAGAGAAAAAAGAGAGTTAAAATAAAGAAAGAAAGAGTTAAATTGAGTACTGAGTGCAAAAGAGCTAGTGAGAGAATAGGTGGATCTTTGTCAACAAATTTTGCTACACTTTTGGAAAATTCAATAAGTTGTGAAACCCATGGAAGCAAATGAAAATGACATTTAACGAAAGAGGGGAGATGCCAGATATGAAAGATGGAGGGAATATTAAGAGTTGTTAAATGCTGAAGACGAAAAAGTGGTGGTAATACCAGGCACATGGCAGGGAGGAATAATATCTGATAAGAATGAAGAATATGGGGTGAGGGTGCGTGAGACAGTGGCAAGAATGAAAGGCAGCAAAGCTGCTGGGATAACTGGAATTAAGACGAAGATGGTAAAAACAGGAAGGGATATAGTTCTGGAAAAATTGGGAATGTACCAAAGGATTGGCAAAGAACATATATTTAGATGAAAGAGTTCGGAGGTAAACAGAAAGTAGGACTGAAGAGAAAAAAAAGGAGATTTCAGAAAAGGAAGAGGATGTGTACACCAAGTGTTTACAGTAAATTATATACGTGAACAATTCTTAGATAAAGTTAAGGAACCGGTTACTGGATTTATGAATTTAAAATAGGCATATGATAGGTTAGCAATGTTGCAAATTATTGCATATATTGAAGCAGAAAAAGACTTTTAGGGAGAGAGTAAGGCACAAGGGACTATTTTCCAGTAAAACCAGACAATGGGCAGATATGTGTTAGGTCGTAAAAAAAAGTGAATACATAAGGAGATACTGACGAGAAGTTTCTATGGTTAATGGAAGAATTTTTGGAGGTTATGTAAAACGAGAAGATCAAAAGTGACCATAAAAAGAGGAAAGGAGTTGAGAGTAGGATGATGTTTAGAGAATGATTTTTTTTTTTTTTTGCATTAGATTGGAAAGAAGAGGTAACTATGTATGCTTGAATTGAACGTGTCGACGGATGGGTGTTAGAGAGACGAGGTGAACCCTGGAATAGACTCTGGGAAAACGGTAATAGAGGATTGAAATATATGCGGATAGAGGGAAGCTTTTCTTTGGAATAAAACCAGTTTGAAGCAGACGCTTCAAACGTACACCGATAAGTGGGCTGGAGGCAGTGGAAATGTCATGATTTCGAACAATATGTGGTGTGAATATTATGCACAGTTGCCGAAGCATAGATATTAGAAGATGATGCAAGGGTTACTAAAGGTATGCAGAGGATGGAGGAGAGATTAAAGAGGTGGTTGGGGCACTTAAAGAAGATGAAGCATAAGGTGACGAAATGTGGCAGACGGCAGACATCGTCCCCTTAAAGGGCGGAAGGGAGGGTGTGACGGAAGTTTCAAGAGGTTGGGTTGGAGCATACAGCAAGTATGTACAAACCTGTTAAAGCGGAGAGAGTGGAAACAAGTGGTGGTTTGAGGGGCTGATGGAGTACGAGCAAAGTAGTATTTAGAAAGGGATTCAGGGAGAATGATTAGCCAGACTTGAGTCGTGGAGGTGGCAAATACATCACCAGCACTGTGAAGGAAGGTTGAGGATGTTGTCATTTGAATTGCTATGTATGTAGATTACTGCCAAGAAAACTACTGAATGAACGATGGTAAATATGTTTCTTTCTTATGGAATCAATCTTCTTTGGTGGGAGATTGCCGGTGTGATATAATAATAATAATATTATTAATAATAATAGTAATAACAATAATATTAATAATAATATAATTATTATTTTATAGGCCACCTGGGGAATAGAACGAAAAGCAAAGCTTTCATTGTGACAGCGCTCGGTGTAAAGTTTTAAGTCTTCGTACTTGTTTAAGATTTACACAGAGCTGAACCATGTCACCATTACAGCTGTCTGGGAGTCCTGCATCCGAATAGGAATTCTACAGTAGAGAGGAATTCCTCCATCAGTCTGAAAATCGAATTCTGCACGAGTATAATAATAATCCCGGCAATCATAAGGAATTCTCAGACCTCTGTAACAATCTTGGAATTCTGTGGTGGTTGGTGACTCCTGAGGATATCTGACATCCTCAGGATTCACAACAGTAGTCTCGGGATATTGGAGCAGCTTCGGGATGTTGGAGCAGTCTGGTTATCTGGCGGCAGTCAGAGAATCTTGCTATAGAGTGTGAAACCTGCAGTTCTAGGAATGGTGCAGCAGTCTGGGAGTCCTGCTGTAGGCTGTGATGCCTGCAGAAGTCTGGAAATCTTGCAGGAGTCTCAGAGTGTTGCAGAAATCTGGGAGTCTTGGAGAAATCAGAAATCATGCAACAAGCTAATGATCTTGCAAGAGTCTGTGCATTCTGTCCTGTTCATGAATCCCACTACAATT
>NW_027200837.1:0-2500 GCF_038502225.1 Cherax quadricarinatus
TGTGGTGAGACTGACTACTCGTGCAGAGGAGCCCCTACCCTGTCATGTGGTGAGACTGAATACTGGTGCAGAGGAGCCCCCTACCCTGTCATGTGGTGAGACTGACTACTGGTGCAGTTGAGCTCTCTACCCTGTCATGTGGTGAAACTGACTACCGGTGCAGAGGAGCTCCCTACCCTTTCATGTGGTGAGACTGACTACTGGTGCTGAGGAGCCCTCTACCCTGTCATGTGGTGAGACTGACTACTGGTGCAGAGGAGCCCCCTACCCTGTCATGTGGAGACACTGACTACTGGTGCAGAGGAGCTCCCTACCCTGTCATGTAGTGAGACTGACTATTGGTGCAGAGGAGCCCCCTACCCTGTTATGTGGTGAGACTGACTTCTGGTGCAGAGAAGCTCCCTACCCTGTCATGTGGTGAGACGACTACTGGTGCAGAGGAGCCCCCTAACCTGTCATGCGGTGAGACTGAATACTGGTGCAGAGGAGCCCCGTACCCTGTCATGTGGTGAGACTGACTACTGGTGCAGAGGAGCAACCTACCCTGTCATGTGATGAGACTGACTACTGGTGTAGAGGAGCTCCCTACCCTGTCATGTAGTGAGACTGAATACTGGTGCAGAGGAGCCCCCTACCCTGTCATGTGGTGAGACTGACTACTGGCTCAGAGGAGCTCCCTACCCTGTCATGTGATGAAACTGACCACTGGTGCAGAGGAGCTCCCTACCCTGTCATGTAGAGAGACTGACTACTGGTGCAGAGGAGCTCCCTGCCCTGTCATGTAGTGAGAATGAATACTGGTGCAGAGGAGCCCCCTACCCTGTCATGTGGTGAGACTGACTACTGGTGCAGAGGAGCTCCCTACCCTGTCATGTTGTGAGACTGACTACTGGTGCAGAGGAGCCCCGACCCTGTCATGTGGTGAGATTGACTACTGGTGCAGAGGAGCCCCCTACCCTGTCATGTGGTGTGACTGACTACTGGTGCAGAGGAGCTCCCTACCCTGTCATGTGGTGAGACTGACTACTGGTGCAGAGAAGCCCCCTACCCTGTCATGTGGTGAGACTGACTACTGGTGCAGAGGAGCTCCCTACCCTGTCATGTGGTGAGACTGACTACTGGTGCAGAGGAGCCCCCTACCCTGTCATGTGGTGAGACTAACTACTGGTGCAGAGGAGCTCCCTACCCTCTCATATGATGAGACTGACTACTGGTGCAGAGGAGCCCCCTACCCTGTCATGTGGTGAGACTGACTACTGGTGAAGAGTAGCTCACTACCCTGTCATGTGGTGAGACTAACTACTGGTGCAGAGGAGCCCACTACCCTGTCATGTGGTGAGACTGACTACTGGTGCAGAGGAGCCCACTACCCTGTCATGTGGTGAGACTGACTACTGGTGCAGAGGAGCCCTTTACCCTGTCATGTGTTGAGACTGACTACTGGTGCAGAGGGCCCCCCTACCCTGTCATGTGGTGAGACTGACTACTGGTGCAGAGGGCCCCCCTACCCTGTCATGTGGTGAGACTGGCAACTGGTGCAGAGGAGCTCCCTACTTTGTCATGTGGTGAGACTGACTACTGGGGCAGTGGAGCTCTCTACCCTGTCATGTGGTGAGACTGACTACTGGTTCAGAGCAGCGATGTACCCTGTCATGTGGTGAAACTCTCTACTGGTGCAGAGGAGCCCCCTACCCTGTCATGTGGTGAGACTGACTACTGGTGCAGGGGAGCTCCCTACCCTCTCATGTGGTGAAACTGACTACTGGTGCAGAAGTGCTACCTACCCTGTCATGTGGTGAGACTGACTACCTCGTGCAGAGGAGCCCCCTACCCTCTCATAGGGTGAGACTGACTACTGGTGCAGAGGAGCTCCCTACCCTGTCATGTGGTGAGACTGACTACTGGTGCAGAGGAGCCCACTTCCCTGTCATGTGGTGAGACTGACTACTGGTGCAGAGGAGGCAACTACCCTGTCATGTGGTGAGACTGACTACTGGTGCAGAGGAGCCCCCTTCCCTGTCATGTGGTGAGACTGACTACTGGTGCAGAGGAGCCCCCTACCCTGTCATGTGGTGAGACCGACAACTGGTGCAGAGGAGCTCCCTACCCTGTCATGTGGTGAGACTGACTAATGATGCAGAGGAGCCCCTACCCTGTCATGTGGCGAAACTGACTACTGGTGCAGAGGAACTCCCTACCCTCTCATGTGGTAAGACTGACTACTGGTGCAGAGGAGCTCCCTACCCTGTCATGTGGTGAGACTGACTACTGGTGCAGAGGAGCTCCCTACCTTGTCATGTGGTGAGACTGACTACTGGTGCAGAGGAGCCCCCTACCCTGTCATGTGGTGAGACTGACTACTGGTGCAGAGGAGCTCCCTACCCTCTCATGTGGTGAGACTGACTACTGGTGCAGAGGAGCTCCCTACCCTGTCATGTGGTGAGACTGACTACTGGTGCAGAGGAGCCCCCTACCCTGTCATGTGGTGAGACTGACTACT